>NW_019398491.1:88588-109984 GCF_000591075.1 Eurytemora carolleeae
TTAACTCCCCATCCATATTCTATTCTTCTGTTAACTCCCCATCCATATTCTATTCTTCTGTTAACTCACCATCCATATTCTATTCTCCTGTTAACTCATAATCCATATTATTTTGTCTCTAATCTCCTTATTACTTTTAGTTTTTCTATTTTAACTTTAATTACCTGTATAATCCTAATCTCTAAATTACTCTTTCCAATTTTTATAACTTAACCTAAACCTTAACTCCTAAAGTAACTTTGTATTCTTGCCTTAATCTCCTAATTACTCTCCAGTTTTTCTAACTTAACATTGACCTTAACTCCTAAAGTTACTTTGTATCCTTAACCTTATCTTCTAATTACTCTCCAGTTTTCCGTACTTAACCTTAACTCCTATTTGTATCCTTATCCTAATCTCTTAATTACTCTCCAGTCTTCCTAACTTGACATTTGCCACAAATTTTGGTTTTCAAATCATTGAGCCTTTGCCACAAATTTTGGTTTTCTTATCCCTATATCTTATCAACTCAATGATGTTTTAGATCAAAGATATTTCAGACTATTTATATTGTGTATCTAAGTTTGAATTTTCAAAGGTAAACAACATCAGGTTGCAAAGATATAGGGATTAGAAAATTTGAATTGTGATTAAATTTATCCTTGTCCTTTAAAACCCTGATCAAACCATCCATATTAACATCTATTCTTTTCATCTATATATCCTAAAATCATTCCCCTCTCTCCTCTAGTACATCTACATCTGTCCATCTATCTTTGTGACTGACCTATGCCTTTCAAATCCCCCTCTCCCTCCCCCTCGAAGAGTTGATGATGGTTTCTCCCCTCTTATCCCTCTCCCTCCTCTCCTGCTCTTCTCTGGTGACTTATTGCCTCTCTGATACTAATGGTAGGTTTAATGGTGTTCAGGACATCATTGACCAGAAGCTCTAGGTACACCAGGATACACTAACATCAATATCTAACACATTAAAGGGATTGTTCCCGTGTTTTTGGCGCACTCGGTGAAACTGAATTGACGTATATTTCTAAATGGACTGTGGACGTTTATTTCTAAATGAGTTGTGGACGTATATTTCTAAATGAACTGTGGACGCATATTTCTAAATGAACTGTTGACGTATATTTCTAAATGAACTGTGGACGTATATTTCTAAATGAACTGTGGACGTATATTTCTAAATGAACTGTGGACGAATATTTATTTGAAAAAAGTGGCATGTCTGATTCACAACGTTACTCCTCAGACTATAAATACTATATTCATGTTTCTTAATTATTTCTTGTGGTTTTAAAAGTGACTTGTGGATTTCTACTAAAAGTGACTTCTGTTCCATAAAATGTTCAAGCTGTAAATTTGACATTATCTTTCACATTATTGGCCAGATAAAATATAAAGGGTACTGTTGTGAACCGGAACCGGTCATGCTCGTCTTTTTTTTTTTTTAAATTTCCCTAAAAATGACGTCCACCGTTCCTTTAATATGCTGATATGGTATTTCTTTACAGGACCTAATCTTCACAGCAAATTATGATTTTAAAATCCTTATTTTTTTAACCTAATATTGTAGAACAGTTGGTAAATAAAAATAAAGGAATAAGAAAAATTAAGTTGTGTCCAACCAGCCTACATTTGTTGTCAGAAAAAATGCGCTGGGTCCACTACATACTTGGTTTACTAGACATGCTGGTTCGAATAAATTACGAATACACTAGATCGGTAAATCCTTGCACTGGGTTGGATCATACAACTTTGAAACCCATGTGAAATCAGTTTCTTTATAAGTTTTAGATTTTCTCGGTCAAATTGAAGAATGAGCGTTAAAATAGGTATTTTCCAACTAACAAAAAAGGACAAAAAAAAATGAAAAATTAGCGCTAAAACAGGTGTTTTTAAACTAAACAGAGCTGACAACTTTAGAAAGGGATATCCTTAATCCCGATCGGTTAATTAATATGGAGCTTAAAAAACAAGAGGAATACAAGCATTATTTAATCTCGAGATTAAGAAAAAGAGTCGATCAAGCATTAATCTGGATATCCACCATTCAAAAGTTCCCAGCTCAGATTACACAATTTTTTTCAATATTATTTAAAAATTCGTCTGGTAATTTGTTTATTTATTATTGATTATGTGGTGAGAAGTGTGCTATAAATTCAGCTAATAAATTAGGGGGGAGTATTAGTGTTAATTCTTAGATACAATTCCATAGGGTTGTTCGAACCTGATACCATTGCCTAAGGTTGTTCGAACCTGATACCATTGTCTAGGGTTGTTCGAACCTGATACCATGCATTGCCTAGGGTTGTTCGAACATTAGATACCATTGACTAGGGTTGTTCGAACATTAGATACTATTGCCTAGGGTTGTTCGAACCTTAGATACCATTGTAAGCATAATTTCAAGCGACTCTCTATGCAAAGATGGCAATGTCCGATTTACAACGGTACCCTTTCATTTCTTTAAAGGGACTGTAAAGGAAAAATGAAAGGGGGTATAGGATAAACCTGAGAATCTCAGGCGTTAAACGATACATATAAGACAATTATCTGATGTTCCTGTCTCGAGAAATTGATATAAAACTGTGTCAAAATTATACGAAAATCTTTATATATGAAATTTTGTATAAAAGTAGTAAGCATAAACAAATTATATTCAGCAAATACACAAACAATCTGAAAACAATTATATCCCACAGAAACTTGAGAATCTCAGGTTTTGCTCCCATTATAATTTTTATCTTTTTTTTGCATTTTTAATAGATATAATTGATATTATTATTTAAAAGTCCATATTACGTCACAAGAACGTCCGCCAGTGAGAGTGCAGTATACTGGTCACGTGATACAGACGGAAATCACATGACAGGTATATTGCACTGCCATTGGCTGAAGTTATAGTGACGTAAAACGGACTATACGGACTATATGTAATAATATTATCAATTATATCTTTTGAAAATGCAAAATAAAAATTAAATGATTATAACAGGAGCAAAGCGAGATTCTCAGGTTTCTGTGGGATATCGTCGTTTTCAGATTGGTTTCGTATTGGTTGAATATGATCGTTTTATACTATAACTTTTATACAATTTTTCATATACTTGAATTTTCGTGTAAATTTGACACAGTTTTATCTCAAGACAGGAACATCAGATAGATGTCTAATAGGTATCGTTCAACGCCTGAGATTCCCAGGTTTCATCCTATACCCCCTTTTATTTTTCTTTTACAGTCCCTTTAAACTGTCTATTTAAATTTGTGGCTTTTCTTGCGGATAAAAATCAAAACACTTTTTGGGTCAGAAAAAACGACGTTATCTTCCACATTATTGATCAGATTATGGATTCAAGGATAAACAACTTCTAATATCAAAATGATAAAGATGTCATTAGAGAACTGATCATCTTCAAGGAACCAAATAAATCATTAATCAAGAAAAGAAATAAAAAGTATGAAAATACACCTTTTTATAGATATTTTTATACGAGTTTCAAATCATATTTTAAACCGTTCCGCAAATATGAATTATTATTACACACTAATAGTTGAAAAATAGACAAAAACCTGAACAAAAACTTGAAAAAGAACAATTTTTCAAATTTTTCAGCCGACATGCACTGAAAGAATTATTATTAGCTGATAAAAACTAATGGAAAATCTGCTTACTGTGCACTATATACTATAAACTATAAACTTGTACTTTTCACTGTGTACTATGTACTGTAAACTATGTATTTTGAGCTGTGAATTGCAACTTTCTAATTTTAAGTGTGAAGTGTGTACTTTGTATTGTAAACTGTGTTCTGTGTACTTTAAAATGAGAACTAGGTAGGTACACTGTTATATGTTATGAACTGTGTACTATGATTTGTGTTATATGTGCGTTTAACTGTGAGCTGTGTACCGTAAAATTTATGATATATGAACACTATCAGAACTAGCTGCAGTGAAATGAGTTCTGTGAGTTATTTACTAAGTGACTGTGAACTAAGTACAGTGTACATTATCACGAAGATACTGTAAACTGTGTACTGTGAAATGTAACTATCTACACTTTTGTGTACTACAAAATTTAAATTGTGTACTGTAAAATGTGAACATGTACACCAAGAAATATATAGACCAGGAATCGCCATATCTAATGCGTCAAATCTGTGTACTGCAGTGCAGTCGAAGGAGATCAAAACAAAGAATTTAGAGGCAACGCATCATTTTTGAGAGAAAAGGGCCCAAGGGGTGGAATACGAATATATATCGCTATTGTATTTTCCATATTGACCAGAAAGCCAAATATCATAAGTATTCGCTCTAACTTGATATATTATGTTGGACTGTAATATCACATCAGAGCTGTAGTCCTTTCCCTTCAAATTCTGTGGGGGCACTGGGTTTGTTTACATTCCTAATCCTCCCACAGTGTACAGCGCATAATATGCGTATATCTGAGTTGGGCGTTCCTGTATTAGTTCCTTGGTGAAATGTAACTATCTACACTATTATGTACTGCAAACTTTAAACTATGTATTGTAAAATGTGAACATGTGAAGAAATATATATAAATATATAGTTCCTTGATGTACACTATCATGAAGATTAAATAAACCGGATTCACGATGAGTTTATATTATTCTTAGTGATTAGTCTGGGGTAAATAATTGCTTAATTACCATGATTTTAGGTAATTAGGAACCTGGTAATAAATCATTGAAAACATGCAAATACATTTTCGCGGGAGGGGAATTTAGAATTGGGGCCGCGGGGGGAATATGGTAGAACTGTGTGGCAAAAAAATGAAGATAATTGGCTTGATAATGATTGGGTTAAGCCGGGGGATATTATTTTAGAAATCGATGTTTTTAAATATTCAAAAGAAAGTATTCAAAAAGTACACATTTAAAGAACCTAATATTCGAAAACATTTTCGTGAAATTAGGATAAATACACATTTAGTCTATGGTAAACATATTACATACATACTTTGCTTGTCTGTCTGTTTGTCAGTTTGTTAGTCTGTCTATATCCAACAAACGTCAAAACGGCTGAACCGATCGGGCCCAAATTTGTTGTGGGATCTCGCGTGACCCCAGGGAAGGTTTTATGGATGATCGAAATTTAAAAATTTGCCTCTAACAAAATTTGATTTTTAAACATTTTGAAGATTTACGAATTTTTTTTTACAATGTTTACAAAGAAAACATGTTCACAATTGAAATAGAAGATGGGCACGAAGCGCCCTAAAAGCCTAGTATTACATATATTTAGTTATATTTATTGAGTGTATAGAGGAGTATAAAATCCTATAAAAATGTCAACATAAATCTCAATTGGAATAGAATAAAAAGTAAATAAGTGACAACCTCTAATAGACTTCTCACAGAACGGAAATCCAAGATGGCCGAGGGATTTTTTTAAAAGGCCGGAATTTTTTGGGTTGAGACATCAGAAAATTTTGGGGCCTTATATAAATCTCCAAATGTTGTTTAATAATGTATCTAATTCTTGAAGTCACCCTTTCATTTTGGTCAGAAGGTTACTGCTTCACCGTTTTAGATAATCATTGCATTTATGAAGTATACTTGGTCCTTTTTGTAATGCGAAAATCTTTTTGCGCGGGACCTTTTTGCCACAAGTCTAGCCTTGCAAATTTTGGCAAATAAAATCCAATTACCAGAAGTTGGTCATTTGTTTTTGGCATCATTGCAAAAACTGCTGAAAATAGTGCAGAAGTATAGCCCAGGGGAGAGTAAGGACTACACTTACTAGTCGTTAAAGATATGATTTATAGCCATACATACATATTCCTACAGGATACAGCCTTAACCTTTGCAATTTATCCAGTCTGAGAAACAGTGCGAATAAATAAATGCAAATTCACCGCGGAGTAAAAATTTGCAAGGTTCTCAAATCAGGGTTTAGTTTGTTTAGTTGTTGGGAGGGGGGGGGGGGATATTTGTTTTAGCGCCGAAAGTAATTTAAAATATAAATGAAACTTTAGGAAAGGACCTCAACACACGAACTATGATTTTCTAATTTGATAAATCTTTGACACCTGATGGTGTAAACTTTTGATACTTCTACTTTTTGATCGAACGGAATTCATATTTTGAAATGTGAAAGGTCTACGACATCAGGTTCAAAGATGTTATGCTATTTGTTTTTAACTGAACTGCCGGCATCTTTTAATTCTTCCTTGATAATCTTGACCGCATTTTTTTGTGAACACTGTTCTTTGTCCGCCATTTGTGTCCATTAAAGAATGGAAAAAAATGTCTATTTTTTAACTTAGAATAAAATAAAATAAAATTTGTCCGACTTCAAATATCTCCATTTGGAAGGTGGACCACATCCTATCTTCAACTTCCATACAGGTTTTGTCTTACAGAGGTTTCAAAAACTTCAGGTTCGAAGTATTTTTGGATTTTTTAGGTTTACTCATTCATATAATTGACGTTTGGTTTTAAACTTGCTGGTTTTTTGTTTAAATGACAAGAAAAACATGGCATTAAAGATTCTATTCAAACATCTTTATTTCTCTGTAATATTTGTTAAATATCTTGCAAATATAATGATGGCTTATAAACTTATATCTTCTCTAAGTACATTGGACTGCTAAAAGCTAAAAAAAATTTTAAACTTTTTAAAATTTAATTTTCTTCAATCCTGAATTTTGAAAGCTGTCCCATGCAGCTTCATAACATCTCTGATTATAAAACCTACTGAGGTTTTTAGAACTTTTAATAAGAATGTCTCACATCTCATATTTCTATCTGTATGTGAGGAAGAATGAATTTAGAAAGTTTAAATATCATATTCCTAGGTTTATCTCACGAAAGACGATTTCTTGCTGTTTCTCTTGAATTCTCTCTGATATAATCCTGACTATGGGAGTCCCGTATCCTGGTGCAGAGTAAAGGATTTGACCTCATATCTAGGTGGTAAAAACCTACAGCTAGCTCTATGCTCTACCCCCCCCCCCCTCTCCGACCCAGCTAAGCCCTGACAGCTACTTGCGCCTGCTCAGTTTTTGTGGATGCTCAAGATTTTTTGCTCCGCTAGAAACTCCGTTTCTTATCCCAGGGACGGGTTTAAGTCTCACGAAACCTCAAGGGTTTAGGTGCAGACTCCTCTTTTCGGAGAAATCAAATCCCAACCAGCTCATAGCAGTACCCAGATTTACACAATTTTTTAACCTGCCCTTAGGTTCACAATTTTATGTATATCATTAAATTATTTTTTTCCCTCCGCCCTATGCCAAGCCCCTCTTATTGATATGCATGTATACACGGTAAACCAGTAGAATGGATTTAAAAATACTAGGTTCAAAACATGGTAAAAACCATCCCTATCTACAACCTAATCTTAGCCCTGGCATCAGCTTCAGAGTAGAGAATATTGAAAAATTAAAAAAGCTGAGTTTTTTTCCAATTAAAAAACAGTTTACGCCCTATTTGCTTGAATATTATTAGGGGTTTAGTCTATCAGCTCTAGTTTGATCAAGGAAGACAAAAACTGAATTTAAGGGAAATTAAGTTGNTTTAGGACAATGCAGAAGTGAGAAACAGTAAAAATTTTATAATACTAGGCTTTGCTAATAAGAACTTTAGCTGCTGAATGTTGCTCTTTAAGCTGCCAGTTTACCTTTTAAATCGTATTTCGCAAATTTTTCTGTTTAAGTTTGCGCATTTTTAAAATTGATAAATGTCTAAATTTTTTATCACGGGCAATATTGTTCATCATTTAACCATCCTTCTCTGGGATCATGTATCAAATATATATTTGATAGGAGAAAAAGAAGAATGTGAGAGAGAGCGAGAAAGCGGCGACAGTTAAGAGATAAAAAAGAACAATTGAGCAAATAAGAGAAAATGCGAATGGAGAGCTTAACATGACATGTGTTTTAAAAAGCTTAAAGTTTAAGAATATTGAAAGGAATGGAATAGAAGGATTTAAAGGAAGTGAAATATTAACGATCGTAAAATGAATCAGACTAAATGATGAAAAAAGGAAGATTTAGAAGAAGTGCAGTATCAGAATCATTTTCAATTTTGAAACGGGAAAAAGAGTTTAAAAGGAAAGTAACTATTAATGGAGTGTAAGTGAAAGGATGGGGGGGAGTTCTTGATGTTGAAGCATGCAAGTTAACAATATTGTGTCTTCTCGGTTCATTACTAAATCTGCCTCACAATACACACTCCACAATGTTCTCTATTCTCCGGTATTCTCCGGCAGGACATTACCGCTAATAGTAGAACATTTCTCAATCCTTACTCAGGGTTCACGTTTTAACAGTAAAACAGAATGTTGCTTCTTGGGTAATTTATTGTCGCATATATGATCAGATTTATCATACAACATATATTCATACTAGAACAAAAAATGGCGGTAATTTTTTCGAAAACACACAAAAAATGTTGATTCAGAAATCAGAGCCTAGTAATGATAAATACTTACGTTTCTCTGAAAACTTTAGATGACTAATTCTTCAATGAAGAATAAACTTTACATTAGCATTATTAAGAACCTAAAAGTACCTTTCATTTAAACCAGAATTGTCTCTATTTCATATAGGGTGACCAACAAAGGATGAGGCTTTAATGACGACCCAAAGCTCTGTAGAAATGATAAAATGACCAAAATTATGTAATATCAAGTTCAAAAATATTTCAGATTAAATCTCCTTGCTAAATTAATGATAATATCAAGGCTAGAATAAGAACTAGAAATGGAAATAATCGATGATAATATTGAAGGTAAACTAAGGGTCCTGGATATTAAGTCAGTGAGCCTTAAGTTTAGAACCCATTTTCACCCTAAAATAAATATTTTTCGTAGTTCTTTTTACACTTTTTTGTTGGACTATATATAAATATGGCTGCAAATATGTTCTTGCCAAATTTGACCTTCAAAATATCCTTTAGCTTAGAAATCTTTGCAAAAATATATTTTCCGTAAAAATATTATATTTTTGAGGTTAAAAAATTTATTTCCTCTTGAACCAATATATTTGGTTGTGCTATTGTCCAATTGGTTTAATTGCAGCTGGTGGTAGGTTGGCAGTGTAGGTTGGATATAAATCTTTTGGTCAGTTCTGCTCCGGACTCAGAGCTTACGTTCTCTTCTTCTCCTATTAATACTGGATAATGGGAGGATCAGTCCTTGATAATATTCACTAATTTCAAGATTATTATATTTAAAAACATTTTAAAACCCTTTCATCCTTATTATCCTGATCNCCATTTCATACAGATCCAACCCCAACCTAGATACTATATCCATCTCATACAGATCCAAACCCAACCTAGATACAGTATTAAGCTATATCCATATTTGGATTCAGTATTAAACTATATCCATATTTGGGTAGTTGGGTAATGTGTGAGCTACCAATATTTGAGTGAGTAATATATCAGCTACCAATATCTGGGTAATCAATCAATAATCGGGTAATGTGTCAGCTACCAATATTTGGGTAATATGTCCGATATAAATATTCGGGTGATGTGTCAGATATCAATAATCGGGTAATATATCAGATATCAATATTGGGGTAATGTGTCAGCTGTCAATAATAGAAGAAAAGGTTCTAAATATATATTACTCTTAGGTTTTTTAAAGATAATTCTGAACCTAAATAAATGAAAACATTCATGACAGTTTCTCCAAATATTGTAGACTAATGAGAGAATATATCCTAAAATATAGTTGCAGACCATATATCCATCTATATCTATNCAGTGCACCTTTCTTTAAGAAAACTAGTTCCTTTGATGCACAGAGCACCTTTCTTGAAGAAAACTAGTTCCTTTGATGCACAGAGCACCTTTCTTGAATATAACTAGTTCCTTTGATGCATTAATTATTAATCCTGAAAGCTGTATCCTAACCAAGGATATACAGGGCGGATTAAATATCTATTTCGCAAAAATATGATTTTAACATAAAATGCATTTCTAACACTTGCCAAATCTGACAATCTCCTTGCAATCGTTTGAAAATTTATTAAATTTTATAATGGCAGCAGATCCGCAGCTGGTATGTGCAACCCACGAAACTCACATTAACCATGCAGTTCAGTATCAAGTTTTTATTATGTGTATCATCGGCATCATGTGTTTTAATATGTGCATTTTTGGTATCATTGGTATCATGTGATTATCATGTTTATCATTGTTATTATCGGGATGATGTGAATACTATGTGTATCATTGGTATCATGTGATTTAATATGTGTATCATCGGTATCATCGGTATCATGTGTTAAATAAACTGTTTCTAACTGTTAGTATTCCTAACTATTTTTAACTTTTAGTATTCCTAACTATTTCTAACTGTTCGTATTCCTAACTGTTTCTAACTGTTAGTATTCCTAACTGTTTCTAACTGTTAGTATTCCTAACTATTTCTAAATGTTATAATTCCTAACTGTTTCTAACTGTTAGTATTCCTAACTATTTCTAAATGTTATAATTCCTAACTATTTCTAACTGTTAGTATTCCTAACTATTTCTAACTGTTGATATTCCTAACTATTTCTAACTGTTCGTATTCCTAACTCGTTTTAACTGTTTCTAACTACTAGTATTCCTAACTGTTTCTAACTGTTAGTATTCATAACTGTTTCTAACTGTTACTATTCATAACTGTTTCTAACTGTTTATAACTGATGACTGTTAATATTCCTAACTGTTCCAAACTGCTTGTTAGTATTCCTAACTGTTTCTAACTGTTCGTATTCCTAACTCGTTCTAACTGTTAGTATTTCTAACCGTTCCAAACTGTTTTTAACTGTTTCTAACTGTTTCCAACTGTTAGTATTCCTAACTGTTTCTAACTATTAGTATTCCTAACTTTTGCTAACTGTTAGTATTCTTAACTGTTTCTTACTGCTAGTATTCCTAACTGTTTCTAACTGTTTCTAACTGTTAGTATTCCTAACTGTTTCTCTGCAGTTTCTAGGTTTATTTTCTTCCCACACAGCACTCTTCAAACTCTTCAATATCTTCAAATCATTCTAGAAAACCAGGACTCAGGGTCTAATTAACATTTAGACACGTGTTCAAGATACTGTTTACACTTAGAAAGCGCAAACTGTTTACACGTGTTTACGATGTTTTAATTCTTGATATTTTTTTACTTAAGTTAGGGACATTACATATCTAAAACTGTTTGATTACAGAAGCAAATAGTTTTAACAATAGTTTGAAGAATGATAAGATTTGTAGTTACTCCGTAGTCCGTGGTATATCACGTAGTTTCTAGTCACGGACAATAGTTTTTATTTAAATTTGGCTTCAGTAAACGTTCTCTATACCCTCTCCGAATCTTTACTAAACCTTCTCCAAACCTTCTCCAATGCTTCTCCAAACCTTCTCCAAAGCCTCTCCAAACCTTTTCTAAACCTTCTTTAAACCTTCTTTAAACCTTCTCAAAACCTTCTCCAAGCCTTCTTCTAACCTTCTAACCATTTCCAAACCTTCTCCGAACCTCTCAGATTTTTTTAATTCTTCACTACCAAAACTTCTTCATTCTTTCTTCAAACCTTCCTCAGTTCTTCTCTAATACTTTCATGTTTCTTATAATCCGTCTAACTTTTTGTATAATGTTTCGTAAACCCTCATGGTTGCAAGTTTTAACTGGTAATTCAATTTTGAGGTTTTTTGTCAAATTTTTCCCTTCCACTGAAATATAACTAGTTCCTTTTATGCACAGAGCACCTTTCTTGAAAAAAAACTAGTTCCTTTTATGCACAGTGCACCTTTCTTGAAGAAAACTAGTTCCTTTGATGCACAGAGCACCTTTCTTGAAGAAAACTAGTTCCTTTTATGCACAGTGCACCTTTCTTGAAGAAAACTAGTTCCTTTGATGCACAGTGCACCTTTATTGAAGAAAACTAGTTCCTTTGATGCACAGTGCACCTTTCTTGAAGAAAACTAGTTTCTTTGATGCTCAGAGCACCTTTCTTAAATATAACTAGTTCCTTTTATGCACAGAGCACCTTTCTTGAAAAAAACTAGTTCCTTTTATGCACAGTGCACCTTTCTTGAAGAAAACTAGTTTCTTTGATGCACAGAGCACCTTTCTTGAAGAAAATGTGTTGCCAGACTACACAGGCACATTACTTGGACAAAACTAGTTCCTGCACAATTCACCTTGCTTGAAAAAAATCTAGTTTCTGCACAGTGCACCTTGTTTAAAGAAAACTAGTTCATGCACAGCGTACCTTGCTTAAAGAAAACTAGTTCCTGCACAGTGCACCTTGCTTAAAGAAAACTAGTTCCTGCACAGTGCACCTCGTTTAAAGAAAACTAGTTCCTGCACAGTGCACCTTGCTTAAAGAAAACTAGTTCCTGCACAATGCACCTTGTTTAAATAAAGCTAGTTCCTGCACAGTGTACCTTGTTTAAAGAAAACTAGTTCATGCACAGTGTACCCTGCTTAAAAAAACTAATTCCTGCACGGTGCACCTTGCTTAAAGAAAACTAGTTCCTGCACAATGCACCTTGTCTAAAGAAAACTAGTTCCTGCACAGTGCACCTCGTTTAAAGAAAACTAGTTCCTGCACAGTGTACCCTGCTTAAAGAAAACTAGTTCCTGCATAGTGCACCCTGCTTAAAGAAAACTAGTTCCTGCACAATGCACCTTGCTTAAAGAAAACTAGTTCATGTACAGTGTATCTTGTTTAAAGAAAACTAGTTCCTGCACAGTGCACCTTGATAGTTCCTTCAATGCACCAAGTGCTGGAGAAAATATTGTTTTTTATCTGTCTTCACACTTTGCACTTATAATAATGGGCAATAACGTTTTTATAGAACGTTTAAGGTTTTTGGACTTTTGACAGAGACAAATACTGTAAACTTGTAAATGTTCTACGTTTCAAACTATATTCTGTAAAAGTTTGCTTTTAAACCCATGCAAAAATATTCCCTCAGGGTCAAAATTTGGCAAAGTGTAAGAAAAGAAAAACAGCAATTCATTAAAATATATGACAGTTGTTAAACTTTTCAGATTTATTTCAAGTGTTATTAAAACAAACTAATTTCATGGCCATCACTATCACTCTGATTACGTTATTGTTTCGTCAGCATCAATCCAAATAATTGTTAGTTGTGACTGATTACAAGATCATCTAACTCAGGTAATCTAATATTGGCAGACTGTCTCAGTTCTTTCATCGTTAAATTCTGGCTCAGGATCAATTCTTGTCAATCTGCTCCGATACCCGTTCTTACCCCCCGGCAGATATATTATACATGTACACTGGAAAATGTCAATGGAACATTTGCATAAATCAATTTATCAACCGGTCCCCTCATCCTTCAGCAAAACCAACCCTTCGCTCTCGTCAACCCGTCCAGCTCTACATATTTCATGTCCGTTTTCCAGTTCTACATATTTCATGTCATTTTTCCAGTTCTACATATTTCATGTCATTTTTCAAGTTCTACATATTTCATGTCCTTTTTCGAGTTCTTCATATTTCAGTCCTTTTTCCAGTTCTACATATTTCATGTTCTTTTTCCAGTTCTTCATATTTCATGTCCTTTTTTCAGTTCTACATATTTCATGTCCTTTTTCAAGTGCTTCATATTTCATGTCCTTTTTCCAGTTCTACATACTCCATGTCCTTTTCCAATTCTTCATATTTCATGTCCTTTTTCCAGTTCTACATATTTCATGTCCTTTTTCCAGTTCTACATATTTCATGTTTTTTCCAGTTCTACGTATTTCATGTCATTTTTCAAGTTCTTCTTATTTCATGTCCTTTTTCCAGTTCTACATATTTCATGTTTTTTTCCAGTTCTACATATTTCATGTCCTTTTCCAGTTCTTCATATTTCATGTTCTTTTTACAGTTCTTCATATTTCATGTCCTTTTTACAGTTCTTCATATTTCATGTCCTTTTTCCAGTTCTACATATTTCATGTTCTTTTTCCAGTTCTTCATATTTCATGTCCTTTTTTCAGTTCTACATATTTCATGTTCTTTTCCAGTTCTACGTATTTCATGTCCTTTTCCAGTTCTTTATATTTCATGTCCTTTTTCCAGTTCTACATATTTCATGTCCTTTTTTCAGTTCTACTTACTTCATGTCCTTTTTCCAGTTCTACATATTTCATGTCCTTTTTTCCAGCTCTACATATTTCATGTCCTTTTCCAGCTCTACATATTTCATGTTCTTTTTCCAGTTCTACATATTTCATGTCCTTTTTTCCAGCTCTTCATATTTCATGTCCTTTTCCAGCTCTACATATTTTATGTTCTTTTTCCAGCTCTATATATTTCATGTCCTTTTCCAGCTCTAAATATTTCATGTCCTTTTTTCCAGCTCTACATATTTCATGTCCTTTCCCAGCTCTACATATTTCCTGTTCTTTTTCCAGCTCTACATATTTAATGTCCTTTTTCCAGTTCTACCTCCTATTGCCACATCCCCATCCTTTTTAACATATCTCAGGTCTTCTTCGAATCATGTTAAATCTTAACCGTTCTCTTATTTTCCTCTGATACTTTTCAATGTTTTCATCCTTCTACAATCCACAATTAATCCTTGCTAAAAATGACTCAATTTTATTCTTAAAGGGACTGTAAGAGTAATTTAAAGTGACCCTCCATGCAAAGATAGCAATGCCCGATTTACAACAGTAAATCAAAAATGACTTACGCAACGCTACTGCATTATCATTATAGAAAAACTTTTAAACCTAGAAAAACTACAATATCTCCAACGTTATTGATCAGATAATGGTTTCATGGGTACCGTTGTGAATTGGGAATTGTTAACTTTGCAGGTAGGGTTACTTGGAGTTTCTTTAATATTATCTCCGTCTTTTTTCATTTTTCAATCCTCACTATCTTCTTACGTTTTCTGCATCTTTTTTCCTCTCTTTTCTTGTTTTTCTTAGTTTTTACTTTTCATTTATTACTTACAAGTTTATTATTCAGTCCCTCTTCTGTTAATACCGTTAGTTTCAATCCAATAAATACTATTTGTTATGCTATACCTTCAGTACCTCGTGGACCATTCCATCCATTTTGAATTTCTATTTTTCTACAATTTTCATCCTGAATAATAAATCATTCTTATCTTTTTTATTATATTTTCTGTTATTTAAATCTTAATTGCAATATCTCTGCCCTTCGCTTTTCTTTTCGTGATATTGCAAATTTTCTAGAATTTTCCTCGTCAATAAAATATTTTCCTGTCATTCTTTTTTTTATTGCCTTTTCTTTATTTACACCCCCACCCCACATTCCAATCCCTTCCCTTCTATTCCCTCGGTCCATGAGGTAAAGTCAGATTGAATAAACTTCTCAATTTTCTAGAAAATCAGCATAAAGATATTCTAGTTTGAGTATGATTTATTAAACTTGTTCTTTTTAGAATAAGCTTCCATATAATCAAGTTACCTGGAATAGTTTCCAGTTATAATCTTCAGCATAAAATGACATTTATACAGCTTGGCTGGGCTGTCTATCTGTATACTCTATGTATCTGAATACTTTGTCTATAGTTGTCTATTTGTATACTCTGTGTATCTGTATACTCCATGTATTTGTATACTCTGTGTATCTGTATTCTCTGTGTATATGTATACTCTATGTAATTATATGCTCTATGTATCTGTATACTCTGTGTATCTGTATACTCTGTGTATCTGTATACTCTGTGTATCTGTATACTTTGTGTATCTGTATACTCTGTGTATCTGTATACTCTGTGTATCTGTATACTTTGTGTATCTGTATACTCTGTGTATCTGTATACTCCGTGTATCTGTATACTCTGTGTTTATGTCTACTCTGTGTATCTGTATACTCTATGTATCTGTATGCTCTGTTTATCTTTATAATATATGTATCTGTATACTCTGTGTATCTTTATACTCTGTGTATCTGTATACTCTGTGTATCTGTATATTCTGTGTATATGTATAACTCTGTGTATCTGTATACTCTGTGTTTGTTTGGCTACTGGATATGGTGATACATCACTTGTTAGCAGATGGTGCTGGTTGACACCCCTGGTTCTACTGCAGTGTCCTCAACTAGGCAAAATTAAAATAAAGAAAATTCTAAAAAGAAAACAAATTGTTTTTCTTTATTTTCTATTTTAAACATGGACTACAGATTATCCCTCTCATTCAAGAACTTACCATATTTTAATATTTAACAGATTACTACCGCAATATGAAAGTACAAGCGATAAAACACTAGGTGCACCATTTAAAAAAAAAATACGCCCGGCTCTATCAAACAATTTTTTGGTTGTCTTGCTTACATTTTTGACGCAATTGCCCGGCTCCCTCAAACTTTTGGTGTTTGATCGTTATTTACCCATATTTGTCCTGTTCTCTCAACAATTTTGGGCTTTCATCTTATTTTAAGCCTGACTTCCTCGAACTTTTGGGTTGTAACTCGATTTTTGGACAGATCCACTCAATTCATATTAATTTTCGAGCTAAACATATCTGTATTCGCTGCTTGTTTGTCTTCTGTTTCAACGTAAAGCCACCTGAACTGGTCGAGCCCAATATTTTTGAGGTAACTCATATGACCCCAAGGAAAATTTACTGCGGGTCAAATTTTAAAAATTTTGTCAAGAAAAAAATTTAATGTTTATCATCTTTCGAAAATTCACAAACTTAAACAAAAAAATCCGCAAAAATTTGAGGACGATTTCTGAGTTCAAAGCTAAAATTGTTTATGAGAAAGATCCTACTTTATCCAATTGTATCAGAGAAAAGGGAAAACCTGAGTATCTTCAACCAGTGACTTTAGCGCTCGACGGTTGAATTTTTGTCTTTGGAGCCAGAAATAAACAACTTTCCGCGATCTATGGAGTTAGAACTCAACTAAAAGTTTGCGTTGTGGATATATAGTTCAATACTTGAATCTGCGCTATCCTTTGCAAATGTTTTAACACTCGGGTGAGAGCTATTAAAGAGAGAGACCGACTATGTAAAATATTTGAACTGAGAATGCAGTAGTGTAGAGAAAAACTTGAGGATTTATTTGATACCAATGGGACATTTTTACGGTGTACAGTGCTCAAATCAGAGCGTAAAGTATTTTGTAATATTACATATGTTGTTTCAGTCAGCAGAAGAAACGTTTTTTACAATACTTAAATAACATGGACAAAACGTGTGACAAATACTATCCTACAAGAAAAATAAAAACTTCTTTCATTGGAAATAAGTTATTAAAATTCATTTTAAAATCTCGAAAGTTTATGCAAATTCTTTCCGATAGGATCGCTTGTTGGAGGTTTTCTTGATTTTAATTGTGAAGACGACATTGTAAATAAATCTGCAGAAAAAAAATTATAGAAGCCACAAAGGTAATAGTGATAATAAAAATATCAATTCTACGGTTCTACTATGGCTTTCATTGATAATTTCTTTTAAGAAATATGTTTCTAAACAGCAAATTTATAAATTTGTAAATAAATCTTTTACATGTTTTTCCGGGTTACTAAATAATTACAGACGACTTTACGCTCTTATTAAAATTGTACAGTTACACTGTAAAAATGTCTTAATCCCCAAAGTCGTACTCCTTTGATATTTCAAACACTATGAATACTGTTAGACCAAATAATCTAAGTTTGAAATATCAAAGGTTTACATCATCAGGTTGGAACGATAAGAAAATTTGAATTTGTTGCAAAATCTCAGTTTCTTTGTAACCTTTTAATATTAAAAATACAAATAAATATGTAGATATATTGAGTGTTATATAAGGAATGTATCTACAGTTAATTTCTCCTGTTTTCTTTATCTCAATTCAGTCTGACACAAGCATTAGTTTATCGAGGGGGGGATAGCGGGTTCTTAAAAGTAAAATTAAGTAATAATTAGAAAAGATTTAATATTTTACAAAGAATGCAACAAATGTTAAACAGTCGAAACTATTTAAAAACTTTTATACTTCATACTGATAGTTTTGTAGGTGCTGAATACTTTCTTTAGATTTTATTGTTTCTATTTCAAACAACTAAAAATATATTATGTATGTAAAGTTATGATATAACATGATGGTTCGGAAGTTCTCCGAAGCTCCTGATATCTGCCCTCCCTTCCTCTACAACTATAGAGCGGATCAGCTCTACTCTTTTCTTTTTCTAGTATTTGTTGTTTGACCCGGAGTTAGGTTATCAGGTTTCAGATTTAAAGGGGGATAAGGACGGAGTCGCAGAGTCAGGATAAATGGAACGAAGAAGTTTACTTTTCCTACATCCTAAAATCTCGTTATTAGTAAAAGATTTAAATCAAACTAAATCGTGCTTAAAATAGAAGGTGCAGCAAAAGCATACAGGTTGGAAAGGACAGAAAGGGCACATTTCAAAATATTTCCAACTTTTCCTTAATCCGTGACCTGAGTTTATTCCCGAAACCTATCCTATAAATTTTCATAATCCAAGAAGAAAAATCTGAAAGAGAAAATGTAGATTTGTATAAGGAACTCAACTTGAAGTATACAGTCATTATTCTTATTCGGATCATTTTGTTTTTATCATTTTATATATACCAGGATACCAGGATACCAGGATACTAGGATACCAGGATACCAGGATACCAGGATACCAGGATACCAGGATACCAGGAGCTGGAGTTTAGCATAAAAACAATTTGAAAATGGAAAATTCGAGAAAATAAAATCAAAATCTCCATAGTTAGAATATTCACAAAGTTGAGAGAAAAGACTTTGGACATTTTTTGTGAAAGCTAGACAAAATATTTTACATAAAATGTATATTACGGAATTTCTAAAATAGAATTTAAACAACACAGTGCAGAAAATTTTCTCTGTAGCTATTTTTTTAGATTTTTCCTTTTTCACATTATTTTTTGGTATTTTATATTCTCAAATTTTGGTTCACTCCCCCTCCTCCCCCTCTCTTGAAATTTGAATATTGGGTTTGTCGTCTGATATTGTCTGGGACGGATTGGGCAGTATCATTCTCCAGTTCTCTGCTCCTGACATCTCTACATTATTCTCAACCAGGAGACTAAACAACTAAGAATATGCAGGAGTTCGGTCCGTCAATGCATTGATATTTGTATGTTTATTTGTTTGTTGATTTGTACATTTTGTATGTTTGTCTCTTTGTTTGTTTGAGTTTTTGTGAGTCGGTTGTATAAACAATATATGGTACAGCTGGGGATACAATGGAAGATTAATCTGCAATATATTAAACTTTTGATACAGAACAGGATACAAGATACAGGATACAGAAAACAGGATACAGGATACACGATACACGATACAGGATACAGGATAAACGTATAATGATGGTGAGAATAATAATATTCCTTTCTAACTTTGTTTTAAGTTTGCAGAGCTGTAGGCTGTAAAGAAATCAAAATATATTCTTAGATTTGGATATTTTTGAGAGGTGACATAAAATATTACTGTTTTTAGTCTATCGTAGTTATTTCCAAAAACAAAATGTAATAGAATAATGTATCTACAAAAGATGGTTTATTTAAAAACTCTTTTGGTTTTAAATGATTCAAAAAAAGCCGAAGTTTGTTCAATATTGCAGAAATGTTTACCGCAAATTCTAATTCTTATATCTTTGCAACCCGATGTCGTAGACCTTTGTTATTTCAAACTGTTAATTCTGTTAGATGAACAAGTCTAAGTTTGAAATATCAAAGGTCTACACCATCAGGTTGCAAAGGAAATAGAAAATTATAGTTGAAAGAAAAACTAACTTTTTTTAAAACAAATATTGAAGTAATTCTCTTCTTTATATCATGGTTCTTTTTCCTGACACCTACAAAAAGATGTCAAGAATGTTTATAGTAAACAGAGTTACAAAAAGAACGAGACGTAAAGACGACCTGAAGCTCTTTGAAATAAGATCTCAAAATAGGTTTTTGATTTTTTAATGAATGATTAGACAAGGAAACAGAGGTATACAGGAGTGTGATATATAGCTCCGCATTCTTAAATCATCAATTTTGGGATAGAAAAAATGCGCATAACTCCATCAACTTTGCTTCGTCAAGAGTTTAAAGGGAAATGCCACTGTATTCGGGTGATTTAAAATCTTGACTACAGTTTAAAATCTTGTCTACAGTTTAAAATCTTGTCTACAGTTTAAAATCTTGTCTACAGTTTAAAATCTTGTCTACAGTTTAAAATCTTGACTACAGTTTAAAATCTTGTCTACAGTTTAAAATCTTGTCTACAGTTTAAAAGTTTTGACCTTTAAATATATCTGACTCCAATAAGTTCAATACTCTAATTTCCCTCCCCCATCCATTTCCGTTATTTGTTAAAACAATTTCCAATTTTAGAAATGAATTTTTAAAAGGATTGATGTATATCTGAAGCTTTAAAAATAATTAATAATTAAAAATAATAAAAATATTAAAAGATAATTTTCAGAGTTTCCAAAATTGTATTTAAAAAGATTTCAAAACTCGATTTAGAATTTTAAGAATTTTAATTTTGTTTGTTAAAAAAGTTACCATCTACCTGCCGAGACAAAAACAATTAAAGCCGGAAAGTCAGCAGGTAGTTTCATTATTTTTATCATGTTCCATCCATCCATGATTTTATCATGTTCCATCCATTAATGATTTTTACATGTTCCATCCATCCATGATTTCTATCATGTTCCATCCATTCATGATTTTATCATGTTCCATCCATTCATGATTTTTATCATGTTCCATCCATCCATGATTTTATCATGTTCCATCAATTCATGATTTTTATAATGTTGCATCCATGATTTTTATCATGTTCCATTCATGATTTTTATCATGTTCCATTCATGATTTTTATCATGTTCCATCCATCCATGATTTTTATCATATTCCATCCATTCATGATTTTAATCATGTTCCATTCATGATTTTTAAAATGTTCCAACCATGATTTTTATCAGGTTCCATCCATTATTTTTATCATGTTCCATCCATGATTTTTATCATGTTCCATCCATCCATGATTTTTATCATGTTCCATCCATTTATTATTTTTATCATGTTCCATTCATGATTTTTATCATGTTCCATCCATGATTTTTATCATGTTCCATCCATCATTTTTATCATGTTTCATCCATGATTTTTATCAAGTTCCATCAATGATTTTTATCATATCCGCTTCATGATTTTTATCATGTTCCATCCATCCATGATTTTTACCATGTTCCATCCATCCATGATTTTTATCATGTTCCATCCATCCATGATTTTTATCATGTTCCATCCATTCATGATTTTTATCATGTTCCATCCATCCATGATTTTATCATGTTCCATCCATTCATGATTTTTATCATGTTCCATCCATCCATGATTTTTATCATGTTCCATCCATGATTTTTATCATGTTCCATCCATCCATGATTTTTATCATGTTCCATCCAT
>NW_019398491.1:110071-115862 GCF_000591075.1 Eurytemora carolleeae
AAAAATGTATCATGCCCCCCCCCCTCCTCCTGCCTTACCCACACTAATTATTCCATCATATAGCCTGGAACAAAGAAGAACTAAGGTTCTAATTGTAGGGTAAACCCGCGTCCTTATAAATGTCTAAAAACAAAGGATCGATGCGTAGATGCTTTTTTGATTATTATATATATGTAGTTTACTAGTTCCGTAGATAGTTTTTGACTATTGTATTGTTTACTAGTTGCGTAGACGATTCTGTATCGATTACTGGTTTCTTAGAAACTTATTTAATTATTGGATCGTTTAGACTCTTATTTGACTGTTTCGTTTATAGCTGCGTAGACGATTATTTGACTATTGTATAGTCTACAAGTTGCGTACACGCGGTTATTTAACTATTTTCTCGTTTGTTGCGTGGACACATATATACTTTATAAAAGTTGCGTAGTAACTTATATAATTATAAAAGTTGCGTAGAAACTTATATAATTATAAAAGTAGCGTAGACACTTCTTTGATTATTGTTTCCGTTATAAATTCACTCAATGTATTTTAAAGAAAAATAGGCATTTAAGTAAAGAACAGAGAGACTAGACAGAAGGATCTGTGACAATTATACGAAATTACTGTTACAATTTTGTGACATCGTAGCTTCTTCAGTTTTGGTTTTACTAGAACAAGTATGAAACAAGCAAACTTGTTTGGTTTTTGTAATTTTCTATATATCTCCATGTAAAGGAGTTATAATTTAAAATAAAAAGAAAAGTTCAGGTTTATGTTGATTATGGGATTGTGGAGAGGAAACAGTGAAAATACAAACGGAAAATCAAATTTTGGTCAAACATTTTTTTAGAAAGGAGTATATATCAAAGAAATGAAGACGACTTGTGATTTCAATTTTGATTTCTACAAAGATTTCAAACAGCATGGATTCACATAAACATGGAAACAAAGAGAAGCTGTGATGCCGCAACAGAAAAGGATTCGTGGAAAAAAAATGTGTAGATAAGAGTAATGGGCAAAAAGACCGAGAAAGAGGGGGTAGGGATATCTTGACAAGGGCGCACAGACATGTTTGAAGGAAGGGGCGTATCTATAATTAAACCCTATAATTATATTAAATCAGGAACAAAGCTTTAGAAAATTAAAAATTCCCCGTAAACTGTCTAAGAGAGAGTCATTAAACCCAATAACCGATCAATCAATCAATCCTGTTTTTGTCCCAAAACTGAATACTGGCCTGAGCCCAATATATCCTCCCCTTTCAGAATAATTATCCATTAAAACTTTTAGAAAAATTCAATATTCTGTAAATAACTATATTATAGTTCAACACTACACGTGGATTTAACGGTTCTGTCAATATTCCAGAAAGCTGTGGCTTTCGATCACCCATTAGACATAATTTTTAGCCCTTTTTCTTAAATACTTTTTTTTCGGCATATACATTTTGAATGAAAAAGTATAAAATAAACAAATCCGTAAGGTAAAATATTGTTGAATTATAGACCAAAACACGTTTGATTTCAAATTGAAGAACCCGAATGGTGCTCACTCTGGTTAGTCCGTGGTGACTAGGGTATTAAATAAGGAAGTGGAGATAATAATGAATACATAATAATGAAAATAAAAGTAAAATCACAACACGCGAATGAAAAGATATGACTTTAGACAAATTAAAAAGAGAGAGCGAGGTAAAGAATACGAAAATAAAAAAGAAATGAGATAGGGGAGAGGATGAAACTATACAGGAATAAGAAAAAATGAGATGGAATGGAAAACAGTGGAAAGAATGAAAAAAGTTGAAAACGGAAAGAATGAAGAACATAAAAGAGAGAGGGGAAAAAGCGGAAAGAATGAAGAACATTAGGGAGAATGGAAAACAGCGGGTGGAGTAAAAAAATGAGAGAAAACAGAAAACAGCGGAAATAATGAAGAACATGTAAGAGAATAAAGCGGAATGAATGAAAGAAATGATAAAGAATGGAAAAAATGGAAAGAATGAGAGAAAATGGAAAAAATGAAGAACGTGAGAGAGAATGGAAAACAGTGGATCAAAGAATAGAAGAAATGAGAGGGAATGGAAAACAGAGGAAAGAATGAGGAAAATTGAAAACGGAAGGAATGAAAAACATCAGAAAGAATGGAAAACAGCGGAAATAAAGAAGAAAATGGAATTGAACAAAAAGAAAGAAGAATGTTAGATAGAATGGAAAACAGCGGGTGGAGTAAAAAAAATGAGAGAGAACGGAAACCTCGGAAATAATAAACGAAAAAGAAAGAATTGAAAACAACGAATAGAATGAAGAACATGTAAGAAAATGGAGCGTTTTGAATGAAAGAAATGAGAGAGAATAAAGAACAATGGAAAGAATAAAAGAAATAATAAAGAATGGAAAAAACGGAAAGAATAAGAGAAAATGGAAAAAATTAAGAACGTGAGAGAGAATGGATCAAAGAATGAAAGAAATGAGAGGGAATGGAAAACAGAGGAAAGAATGAAGAAAGTTGAAAACGGAAAGAATGAAGAACATAAAAGAGAATGGAAAAAAGCGGAAAGAATTAAAGAAAGCGGAATAGAACGGCAAGGATGAAGAACATCAGAGAGAATGGAAAACAGCGGAAATAATGAAGAAAATGGAATTGAACAGAAAGAAAGAAGAATATCAGAGAGAATGGAAAACAGCGGGTAGAGTAAAAGAAATGAGAGAGAACGGAAAACCTCGGAAATAATGAACGAAAAAGAAAGAATTGAAAACAACGGAAAGAAGGAAGAACATGTAAGAAATTGGAGCGGAATGAATGAAAAAAATTAGAGAGAATGAAGAACAATGGAAAGAATAAAAGGAATGATAAAGAATGGAAAAAACGGAAAGAATGAGAGAAAATTGAAAAAATGAAGAACTTAAGAGAGAATGGAAAACAGTGGATTAAAGAATGAAAGAAATTAGAGCGAATGGAAAACAGTGGAAAGAATGAAGAAAATGGAAAAGAACTGGAAGAATGAATAACATTAGAGAGAATGGAAAACAGCGGAAAGAATCAAGAACATTAGAGAGAATGGGAAAGAAGGGGAGAGACTGGAAAAAATCAAGAAAGAAGAAAGAATCTAAAGAAACGAATGATGAATTGGTAGATAATGGAAAGAACTAAAAATGAAGGAAGGAGCTGGAAAGATTGGAAAGGACACAAAAATAATTTGTGCGAGCTCCCTGAGGGATAACGGAGCTATAGGACGGAGCTGATAATACATCATGGTTCCTGCAGAGAAAACTCATATTTACAATTTACAGGGTTCTACAGAATGACGGAGAATTACGGAGAATTTGTTAGTTATTTTATACGTGTATTTTATCTGACCCACCATTTAAAGAGCTCATTACCGATTCACTTCGGTACCCTTAAAAACTTGATTTGATCGTTAATGTCGTTTTTAAGTTCTTTTAATTGGATATCTCTTTAATACTTAATTTCAGTTAAACCTTTCCAGGGTACTCTTGTGAATCGGACATGACATTCTATCAATAGAGGGTCACTTGAAATTATTTTAACTGTCTCTTTAACATTTAAACAACAAAGGTGTGTGTTTAATCATGTGATTTGTATAAAAGAAAACATGGTTATTTTATGAAGTGTTAAAAGAGAATCACATATGCGCGCAGTTAGAGTTAAAACAAATAATAAAAAGGATGGATTAAATTCTTTTTTACAGATCCTTTTGTTTAATATTTGATTTCAGAGTAAAATGTTACACAATATAATAAAAGCTCTAAATAGAAAATACAATAAAATATGATAATTATTCTATCGTAAAATTTACTAGAACGAAATACATATTGTCTATATCGAAATAGTTTTATCTATAATTCAAAATCCCTCTAAAATAGTATAAATAACACTCAATAATTAATATTCAGAATATATAGTTTAAAAAAAAATTATGAAATAGAACATGAAAAAAAATTCATTTAACGGATGAAAATGGTTTTTTTTTCAGGACCCCTAACTTACCGTGATCTTAGATTTTTGTGAAACCTCTTAAAAAACTTAATGTTAAAAAAAAACATTTTATAAAGTTAAGTTTTTTTTATTAAATTTTCAATTTTATAAGTAAGGGGAATTTTAGGCCGAATGATGCGGTTAAGGATATTTTAAGGAGCCAGGCAATGCAACCATAAATTTTGACGCTGCGCCGCAGCTAGAATAAGATAAGCTGGGATATTTGAGTACAGCATAAAGAAAACTGTTTAACGTTTCCTTTCGGACAAATAAATTATAGGACAAGCAACGTTTTCCCCTTATTGCAGGACAAATTATGTGCAGGATAAATAAAGTGTAGGACAAATAATATGAGGGATAAATAAAGTGGAAGACAAATAATATGCGGGATAAATAAAGTGTAAGACAAATAATGTGCCAGTGGAGGATAAATAAATTGTGCGTAAAATTAAGTTTTGATATTTTGTATGTTTCTTGTCTTGTACATTATAATATAAAACTGTACAATTTATGCGTGAACGTTTTTTGTCCATTTTCCTATTTCTGAAATATTTGTGCGTGTATGTATTATTTTAGTTATAGACCATATGTTGACCCTAGGAATTGATGTTATGTCACTCCTTGGGGTTATTCAGCACTTAATTATACCTATATTTGCGCAAATATTTTAGTGCAAAAAGTTTGCAAAATATCATGTTTAACCCTGGGGCTTGTACGTAAATGATATGCAAGGTTTAAGCCCTTGGTTTTGAGCAAAGGATTGAGAGGAGTGGTTTATTCTTAATATATACCATTAGTTTACAAACCCAACCCATTTCTAGTGTTGAATTTGAACCGTAAAGAAAAAAAAGAGAAATTTAATTAGGTCATATTTTTATGATTTTCTATTTCAAGGTCGGTGTGCCAGTGTAGGATAAATAAAGTGCAGGATAAATAAAATGTAAGACAAANAAAAAAAGAGAAATTTAATTAGGTCATATTTTTATGATTTTCTATTTCAAGGTCGGTTTTCATATTTTTATGATTTTCTATTTCAAGGTCGGTTTTCATATTTCAACAGCTCGTGAGATATTCTATAAATGAAATATAGAAAAGTTATTGAAAGGGACTGTAAGCGTTCCCCTCTATGCATAGATGGCAATGCCCGATTCACAGCGCTACCCTTAAAATCAAGTATGAATTAGATACCACTGTTTTTAATTTTGAAAACGGATTATTTTAAATTGTGGTTTCTCTGGAAGAAAAGTGAATAGTACATCTATTGCAAGAAAACTTATAGAAATGATCAGAATTAAATTTGAATCCTAGAATAACGACAGTAAATTCCAAATTATTGATCAGAAAAAGATTACAAGGGTACCGTTGTGAATCAGGCATTGCCATTCTTGAATGGTGGGTCATTTTTTGTCGCTTTTTCTCTTTTGCATTTTTTTCCAACAGATGCGTTCAGATTGAAAGGCGTAAAGAGAGACAACTCCGCAAGTTTAAAGATTGAATTAAAATTGTGAAACCGAAACCATCTCTCCTTATAATTACCGCTTACAGTCCCTTTAATTTAGAATGTTTCAAACGGTGATTCCATTTCCATGTTAAAAATGATAAATGGCTAAATTAACCAAAGAATTAATCATTTAAAGTATAGGTGAATGAAATAGTGAATGAGGATGAATGAATGAATGAATAAATTGATTAATGGATTATATTGTTTTGTATTATCTTGAAGAATATCTCGAATATCGCTAGATTGAAAAATGTATCCTCGATGCAAATGTCCAGAGCTAGTTGAATACATCAAGTGGGGAGGGGGGGG
>NW_019398491.1:116525-117259 GCF_000591075.1 Eurytemora carolleeae
ACGCCCTACACTAATGATCGAATTAAAGTGAAACTGTGCAATTATCCTGGTTATCAATTCTCCAGTTCTCTCCAAGAGCTCCCTTTAAACATGATGGATTCAGAATTAATTGCAGAAATTGCTCTGTAAGATTGCAGTTTGTATCATTAATAACCCTTTTTGTCAAGTTTGATCGGAATTTAGAATAATAAAGTATACGCAGTCGCGGCAAAAAACAGACAAATTTATCATTTTCAAATTACACCTAAACACGGGGTCTGCTCGCGTATCTGTTATTTTGCAAACTTTTTTACATCCTTGCAAAAATAATGTTATATAATTGGCATGGGGAGGTTCGCTCTGCAAATGTTTAAATGAGGAATTGAGGAACGCAACCTTGCGACCTTGGAATAAATCATAACAAGAAACCGGCTTTTTGTTGGTAAATACATGGAGAGCATCCGTAGATTTGGGTAAATGTTCGAAATTCATCTTTTCTTATATCCGTGCACCCCTACACACACTTTAGTTTATCCCCCGGTCAGCCTAATTGTATTTTTTCAAGACAGAAAATTGGAAATATATTCCTAGTTGTGAATCCGAAAAAGGGTACTGTTGTGAATCCAAAATAATGTACCGTTGTGAATCCGAAAAAGGGTACCGTTGTGAATTCGAAAAAAGGGTACCGTTGTGAATCCGAAAAAAGGGTACCGTTGTGAATCCGAAAAAAGGTACCGTTGTGAATCCGAAAAAGG
>NW_019398491.1:117520-140508 GCF_000591075.1 Eurytemora carolleeae
GTAGGGGGCCCGGAAGTGGAACCAATAAATTTAATGATAGAATAAGATTTACGAGTGTGTTACCATGATTTAGTTGTGTCACAAGGAGTCGGAGATATTCATCCTGGGGAGATATTCATTCTGGGGAGATATTCATCCTGGGGAGATATTCATCCTGCGGAGTTATTCATCCTTGGGAGATATTCATCCTGCGGAGTTATTCGTCCTTCAGAAAAACTCATCCTGGGGTGATATTATCTTAGAGAGATATTCATCCTAGGGAGTTATTCATCTTAGGGAGATATTCATCCTGGGGAGATATTCATCCTGGGGAGATATTCATCCTGGGGAGATATTAATCCTGGGGAGATATTCATCCTGGGGAGATATTCATCCTAGAGAGATATTCATCCTAGAGAGATATTCATCCTAGAGAGATATTCATCCTAGAGAGGTATTCATCCTAGAAATAAATTCATTCTAGGTTAATATTTATCTCCTTGGAAGATACTCATCCTAGGGAGATATTCATCCGAGAGAGATGTTAATACAAGAAAGCTAAACCTTGGAGATATACAAACCAGAGAGATTTTCATTCTAAGGAGATAATCTTTCCAGGGGGGCTGAACCTTGTAGATTTATATGCCAGGAGCCAATCCTCACGGACAGACATCTTTGTAATGTTTATTCTTGGAAGCAAACCATAAAAAATCCGTTGTAGATAGTTTTCCCTAAAGAAAGCTGAATTAAATTCATACATGGAATTTAAAGATACATGGAAATAAAATTTCAAATTTATTTATGGACTAAACTTAATTAGTTTACTTTTGTCCATGTATTTTTCTGTGCCCGTTCATCTGTTTGTCAACCTGAACCAACCCGTCTTGATTCAATCAGTGCTAAGTATATCCAGGATTAAATCACACTCCTGTAGTTCTCCAGCTCTATATACAACCTGGAGAAACTAAATTAAATCTTGAACAAGAAGTAAAGAGAGAAATAATGCTCTGCTCCCAAGGGTAACATAAATTTTTAGAACTAAAGTTTCACAATCTAAGATAATCACAAAAAAAGAGAAAATAATCTGCTCCTTCACTGAACTCGATTATTCTTGTTTAAAGAAAAAAAACAAAACTAAAACTGAAAATGTT
The DNA here is from genome assembly GCF_000591075.1 of Eurytemora carolleeae. NCBI lineage: Eukaryota > Metazoa > Arthropoda > Copepoda > Calanoida > Temoridae > Eurytemora > Eurytemora carolleeae. The sequence goes on from NW_019398491.1 coordinate 118,651, forward strand.
CCCTCTCACGGTGATTTAAATATTTACCCTTTTTTGCCTTTTAAAGGGACAGTCGTACCATTGAAACCTATAGCTGATCGATCATATAAGAGGTATTGTAAATGCTCTAGATTAAATGCTCAAGATTAAAACCACAATTTAAAAACATGCAATTTTCAAAGAACATATGATGGATATTTCAGGCATTCATGACCAGACAAAGCTTTAAAGAGTATCGTTGTGAATCGGATACACCACTTTATAAAAGGAGCCACTTGAATTACTTAAACAGTCCCTTTTAATGTTTTTTTTCTTTCTATTTTCTTATCTACTGGGGTTGCATCACAGATCTTTAAAACACGTAATAACCTACAAGAATAATGTAAACCAAGAAATATTTCGAACATTAATCTCTTAAAAATTAAAAAATTCTAAGACAAGGAAGGCCAAGCCACCCTTAAATACTCATCTTTACAGTATTCTTTTCTAGAATTTGACTACCTAGAGTTTCGAATTCCCTTTCTAAAACTCCGGCGAAGTTTAGACAAAAAAGCTTCGACTTAAGTGATACCGGGAACAGTTTTCCACTAATTAATGAATTGCAAAAAAGACTTTTCTACTTTTCTCGGCAAAAACAGATTTCTAAAGCACCGTCTTATCTCCCAAATACACACATATGCAGAACATAATCTGGGCTAGAATAAGAGGAGGAGGAGGAGGAGCAGGAGGAGCAGAGAAGGGTTTAGCAAAGTTTTTATCATTATCTTATCTTATCTTGAATGTATGTACAAGATTGCCTTAAACATTAAAATTTTCCTGGAATAGCTGTTTTCATTCTTCTTTCTATTCTCTTGTATAAAGATTAGAGAAGGATAAGGAGGGGTAGGACGGATAGAATATTAAACAGAATCTAACATCCTGGAAAATTTCGTTCACACTTTCTCAGGGTGGATACACGGGGAAAGGGGGGGGGAAGGGGGGGAATAAAGTTTTAAAAGTTTAAATTTGCGGAAAAACTTAATTAATGCGTTAAATAATTTGAAAATGGGAACTAATCTTTAGTTTCGAATCCTTGCGATATAATCTAGAATTTGCGAGACGAATGGAAGGCACGCAAACTAGGGCTTGAAGCCGCCACACTGCTTGATTGGCCTTGTTTTAATCAGTTCCAGGGCTAATCAACTTTTTCTAAATTTTTCAGAACCCATTTGTGAAATTAGGTTTCGTAGACGACGTCATGAAATTACAGATATATTTAGTTTTAAAGGGATTGTTTAGATATTTGTTTAATGTGGGAGGTACCAGATATTTAACAGATTAGAATAATTTAATTTTTCTTTGATATTCGATAAATATCAACAAAATGTGTAACCAAAAGGATTTTCAAAAATGCATATTTTTTGTGTCTTGAAAAAAGACAAAGGTTAGAATTTATTTTAAATCGGAAAAAAATTCTTTTCATCCCTGGTAATTTTGCAAGCACTAAAAAGTTAGACCACATTTTGAAATGCCAGGACTAGGGGTACTTTATTCTTGTTTTCTCAACATTGGATTCACAAATGAATGCCACAATATATATCACTAGTTTTTTAGGGCGCTTGGCGCCCATCTTCTTTTTTAATTATGAACATTTTCTCTTTGTAAACATTGAAAAAAAAAGTTTGCGGGAAGTCCTCCGGAAAATTAATGCGAGTAAAATCACGTGTCTTTCTATTTCTTCGGTTTAGAAGTATCTTTGTAACCCGAGATAGATGTAATTAGAATTCTTCTCGTCAATAATTTATACAGATAGCTATAGTAGTATAAAGTCGTAAACTCCTGATGAGTAATGAATATTGATACATTTTATTTAAAATAAGTAACACTAAAAAGCATGATTTTATGATGAAAACTACACAAAAAGCTGGATTCCCAAGCTAGTAGCATAAAAAAAATGTCTAGCTTATGAAAATCTAAGTTTAGACTGGTATCTGGTTTATTTTGAGTTGGGCGGTTATCGCGTTGGTTTAGGGTCGGCTTTACCAATGAATAAATAAAAGACTGGGTTGGGTTTGCCCGGAGCGGAAATTAATTGTGCCAGCAATTCTCAATAATTCCTACGGGCATATCGCCATACTTCTTCTTCACTTAATCCTCCCCGCCATCCGTAATATCAATTCTTAATTCTCAGAAAACTTTTTCTTCAGCGCCAATTTTTCCAGAGAAAACCCGTAGATGAAAAATGAAAATTGCTTTGTGTTTTGTCTATTTAGAAGACAGGGAGAAGAGAAAACATTTAAAAAATTTGCAAAAATGAATCTTGTTCTCTTGGATTAAAAGAAAAATAGCGCTTGGCAAACTCAAAGCAAAATAAAATTTTTACCTTGCATCATAAAGTATAACTTTGAAAAAAAACCGTGGTCGGATATAGTAAACAGTACTAAGTAGATGAACAAGGTATTGCTAGTTGAACCTTTTTCAAGTGGTATATGTTGTCTTCCAAAAAGGGTTTCCCTGTTTCAAAATCACTTTCTATTTCAATATGTTTGTAAAACACAATAAGGTTCATTCTATTTCGTCATTACTAATTCTCGCTCGCCCGTCTACAGGCACATTTTTTTTTATCCAGTTTCTATATTTTTATATCTTTTCGTTGCGAATGACTTTCTTTGTTTTTTTTTATTGTCCAATGTACCTCTTGGCGCATTTGGAAAGAAATCTATATAATAAAGCTCTTCGCGCATATTTATATATTCGTATATATTTATGTTAGATATAGCGGGTCAAACAGTTGGACCAAATTAGCTAATTTAAAAAAAAAATTAAAATAGATTTTTTGTTTCACGGGCAACGCCGGGCACTTTAGCTAGTCATATCTGAGTATCTATCTTTTGAGCCAGGTTGAAAAATAGTTTAGAATCTTCATGTCTGAAGCAACGCACAAATGTTATTTTGTTATTTTTTTTTGAAGTTTGTGAAAAATCAATGATTAATATGAAAAAGGTAGAACAGGGATTGAATGTTTGCAACTTCATGTTCCATTAATAAAGGAATTGAGTCCTGTGTCCGAATTTAATGAATTTGAGCCGCAGCTTAATTAAATCTGGCAAAAACCGGTTTCAATCGAACACTGGCTTAAACCTTGAAAAATTGAATACAATTTTAAGTGGAACCAACCATATTTGAGCCACAGTTCAAATTCTTTACATTTGGCTCAAACTCATATTTTCTAATCACTATATCATTACAAATTAATGGTGTACATGTTTGATGTTTTAAACTTTGATCCGACAGAATTCATAGTTGGAAATATTTAAGGTCCACAACAGTGGGTTGCTAAGATATAGGAATTTAAAAAGGCTCGATTGTGGTAAAGACTCAATTCCTTTGTCATGTAAGATTAAATTAAAGCTGAAAGAAAGGGGATTATCTTATAGAAACATTAATTTAGAAATTGTATAGACATAAAATAGATGAGAAACTAAATTATATTCAAAAATATGTATATTGTAAAATATGCACAGGCTTGTAATTATTATAAGATTCTAAACCTTGAGGGTTGAAATATTGCCAGAAGATATTAAACCTTTAAGGTTAGGGTAGACCAGAAGCTTAGTTCTTCAAATTATTCATCTCTCAAGTGCTCTATGAATACTAAATAGATCTACAGTCCAATCTTTTTAAAAACAAATTAAAAGTCCTACTCCTACTCCTACTCCTACTCCTACTCCAACTCCTACTTCTACTCCAACTCCTACTCCTACTCCTACTTCTACTCCTACTCCTACTCCTATTCCTAACTCCTACTCCTACTCCTTCTCCAACTCCTGTATATCCCCTACTCCTACTCCTACTCCTATTGTATGAATTGTATATGAACAAGATGTTTCTACAATCAAAATGATAATAATTGTTAAATTTTGAATAAAAGATAATTTATAAAATAATCTTAATCTAGCATGAACAGAGATATTCCCTTGAAATAAACAAGGGATGAGAGAGAGGGGAGGAGGGATATAGAGGAAGGATGAGAAGGGGAGGGGTATGGATTGATGATGAGGAGGGGGAAATGAAACTGAGAACAACAGGGGGTGGAATCTGAATAAAAGAACAAACACAGATATAGGAGAGCCAAGATTAATTTACTTTAAGAATACATTAAAAAAGGAAAAGAAACATGAAATAGATACACGTACACGGATTAAACTTGGTAATCTATTTTTTTACTTTTAAAAATATTTATTAGAAATTGTTTATGAAAAGAGTTGCCTTGCGGCTTGTCTCCAGTTTGACAGCGGCAATCTTCCTTTAATAGAAATATGCATTGAGACAAACCAATGAAAACCTCTAAGATTAATAATAAACTTAGAACTCGGTTTGGTTACTTTATTGTTTTCTTCATCTAGGAATCTTGATTATATCTGGCAAATAGTTCAGTTCCTGTTTCATTGATGGATCCATGAGATAAAGGAACCAAGAACTAGGTTTAGTTCATTTATCAATAATGAATCCCTGAGATAAAGGAACCAAGAACTAGGTTTAGTTCATTTATCAATAATGTATCCCTGAGATAAAGGAACCAAGAACTAGGTTTAGTTCATTTATCAATAATGTATCCCTGAGATAAAGGAACCAAGAACTAGGTTTACCTCCTGTATTCTCACATACCCAGAGATAATGGAACCAAGAACTAGGTTAGTTCCTGTATCCTCACATACCCTGAGATATAGGAACCAAGAACTAGGTTTAGCTCCTGTATCCTCACATACCCTGAGATATAGGAACCAAGAACTAGGTTTAGTTCTGGTATCCTCACATAAAGGATAAAGGAACCAAGAACTAGGTTTAGTACCGGTATCCTCATATACCCTGAGATAAAGGAACCAAGAACTAGGTTTAGCTCCTGTATCCTCACATACTCTGAGATAAAGGAACCAAGAACTAGGTTTAGTTCCGGTATCCTCACATACTCTGAGATAAAGGAACCAAGAACTAGGTTTAGTTCATTTATCAATAATGTATCTCTGAGATAAAGGAACCAAGAACTAGGTTTAGCTCCTGTATCCTCACATAACCTGAGATAAAGGAACCAAGAACTAGATTTAGTTCCTGTATCCTCACATAACCTGAGATAAAGGAACCAAGAACTAGGTTTAGCTCCTCATATACCCTGAGATAAAGGAACCAAGAACTAGGTTTAGCTCCTGTATCCATAAAGGAACCAAGAACTAGGTTTAGCTCCTGTATCCTCACATACCCTGAGATAAAGGAACCAAGAACTAGGTTTAGCTCCTGTATCCTCACATAACCTGAGATAAAGGAACCAAGAACTATGAACTATCCCCCATCTCTGCTCTGCCACAGAGTGAATAATGAGAACTTTGCCAGAGAACTGGAGACTAGAATAATTTGACAATTAGACATGTTGAAAATACTGGATTCTTAGAGTCCTGCTGAGGGGAGGGATGGAAGGGAGGGGATATGTAAGAGGGTCGAGGGCGGATGGTTTGGTTGAGGGAAGATGAGGGGGAGGGATCGGAGAAGATTTATCTTCTCCTGGGTAATGGACCAAACTAGATTAGTCAGTTCAGACAAACTTTTAATTTAGAAAAAGAAACATTTTTATTTCTCTTCAACAATTCAGACAAGATTTGTCTCAATCAGAACCTGATCTAGGGTTTATCTAAAACAGGAAACCGCGTCTCCTCCCCCCACCCCCTACTATCCTTTATAACTGTGTTTCTAAATCTAATCTGAGGCACGCTCATCAACGGACGAGGAGAAGAATAAAAATTTGAAACTAATTTTATGAGATTTGCTCCGTCATTTTCAGGTGATTTGGCATAATACGGTCATCCCTGCTAATAGTACTTTTTTCGCAAATTTTCTGCAAATCATCAAAACTGTGAAAAAACTAGATGGAGAAGGAGAGGCGTGAAACTCAACTAAGGGAATGAGGAGAGGACGGACAAGGAAAAGTGAGTAAACGTTATGGGGAAAAGATTTAGCAAAGTGAAAAAATGAACCGAAAGGAAAAACAGGAAAGAAAGTAAACAAGAAATGCTACTGGAAAAGAAAAGGAGTTAAAAGTAAAGTATAATTTTAGAAAAGACAGAACTGAACAAAAATAACAATTCCCTGGGAAAGATAAGTCTGAATAAAGGGTTTAAGTTTGTGCCTGAATAAGTCCTTCTCTCCTGGTGAGTAGAATACAACTTAATCTAATTCCAGCGGATAAAGTTTAGGATAAAGTTTAGGATAACTTTACTACAACTTCTCCCCCGGGAAAAAGCATCAACAGGCCAATTCTCTCCAATCCTATAGTTTTACAAAGTTTTAACAGATGATTATTAAACATTAGACCGCAGGGGATACATCTTACAATCAATTCTCAAACTTATATCTGAACCCCAACCTTCGATATCCCACACCATCAATAAACTTTAGTTAAAGAACTGTCAAATGAACTGCATTTTTGTCACAAACTCTGATATTCTAATCTCTATATCTTTGCTACATACAACCAACTGTCTTAGCCCTTAGATATTTAGAACTATGAATTTTGTTAGATAAAATAGTCGCAGTTTAATATATCCCCCTAATATATTTCTAAACCAAATCTAAATTTTGACAACTCATCATGCCCCTAATATATTTCTAAACTAAACCTTAATTTTGACCACCAACCTTTTTCATAATATATTTCTAAACCAAACCTTAATTTTGACCATCCATCATGTGTATGACCCCTAATATATTTCTAAACCAAACCTTAATTTAGACCACCAACCACGTGTACGACCACTATCATATTTCTAAACCAAACCTTAATTTAGACCATCAACCATGTGTATGACCCCTAATATATTTCTAAACCAAACCTTAATCCTGACAACCATGTGTATGACCCCTAATATATTTCTAAACCTAACCTTAATCCTGACAACCATGTGTATGACTCCTAATATATTTCTAATCCAAACCTTAATCCTTACAACCATGTGTATGACCCCTAATATATTTCTAAACCTAATCTTAATCCTGACAACCATGTGTATGACCCCTAATATATTTCTAAACCTAACCTTAATTTAGACCACCAACCATGTGTGTGACCCTAATAATGAGCGTACTTTAAATTATGATCACTAGCCATCACAACTAGATTTGAGTTAACATTTTTTAAATGAAAATTATATTTTCTAAATTAAGTTCTTCTTTATTGCTAAATAAAAATGCATGAATTAAGATAACTCCTTCCCTGTTATAGTGTTCAAGAACGTGTGTGAATCTTCAATGCAAAGTTCTGTTCATCTTAAGACTGTAACTCACACATCCGATTTATGTTGACAATTTTTATTGCTTAGACTTCATCCACAATTAGTTTCTTATCCCCCCTAGGGGGATACAGGGCAGGGGGGATACATAGCTGAACAGAGGAGGATACATGGAGTTGGCCTATGAGGATACAGAGAAGAACTTTAATACAGGGGGCAGTGTATGATACAGTGACTTAGAGTAAAGGAAAATACAGGGTACAGGAGGATACAATGCGAAGGATCGACGATGCATGGTAAAGAAGGATACAGGATAAAGGAGGGTACAGGGAAAAAGAGGATATATGGGTAACGGAAGATACAGGGTAAAGGAGGGTACAGGGAAAAGGAGGATACAGGGTAAAGGAGGATACAGGATAGAACAGCATACAGGTTTAATGACGGTACAGGGTAGAGTTAGTTTCGGAGTGAGTAAAGTACAGCATGGAGGGAAAAGAATGGAAAAAGAGGGGACGGGTAAAGGTCGTTCAAAATTTTTTCTAAATAATCGAAACTTTTAAATATATAAAAGAATTGATTCAGTGGCAGGGCAGCTAATGCAGGAATTGTTTAATTAGAGTCTAAATATTGATGAACCCCATGAATATCTAGGTATGTGAAAACACTGGAAGAAAGTTTCGTGAATATTTTCAATTATTCTTGCAAATATCTCTTCAGGTTTCATGTCAAACCAAATTGTCAAATCAAACGGAAGCCTCGTATATATATACATCCCAGGGGCAACATATAGTTAAAACGTGTGAGGGGGGTGTATATATTTTTAGAATAACCTTTGAACTATTGGCAAAACTATCCCCTTGATTTTTATGGACCTCCCCCCCCCCTCCCTAAACCTAGTCTTGTCGACCCTGCATCAATCGGGGTAGAAATTTCAATTCAGCAAGGATTGGATTGGATTCGCTACAAACCATTTCTAAATTGTTCCGTCTCCGGGTCGGAGACGGAAACCTAAACAATAGGATTATGTCAAACCTCGCCAAATATCAGGGTACTAGTGAACATACAGGATATCTAGAAATGTGATATAAGAATTCTAACAAGGATTGATAGATATTAAGATAGATATTGGATATAAAATAGCAAGGTAATAGCAAACACATTCATGGATGTCAAGGTAGATAGATGGATATCAGGTACCAGGGTAGAAAGATGGATAACTCTGGTGGATATCCGGGTATAGAGATGGACTTCTCTGGTGGATATCAGGGTATATAGGTGGATATCTCTGGTGGATATCAGGGTAGATAGATGGACTTCTCTGGTGGATATCAGGGTATATAGGTGGACATCTCTGGTGGATATCAGGGTATATAGATGGATATCTCTGGTGGATAACAGGTTAGATGGATGTTTTTTGGTGGATATCAGGCTAGGTATATGGATTTGTCTGTGGGATATCAGGGTAGAGAGATGAATATCTCTGGTGGATATCAGGGTAGATATATGAATATCTCTTGATATCAGGGTAAATAGATGGATATCTCTAGTGGATATCAGGGTATATAGATGGATATCTCTGGTGGATATAAGGTGCTAATGTATCTAAAAAGAGGACGAAGTAGATCTTAAATGGCAAGGTTAGGACGGATTGTGTAGCTCTGGGTAGGGTTAATAGAGCTCTCAGGTGGAGACGGGTTTTTATATACAGAGTCTCATCAATCTGAAGCTACTAAACCATATTTCACGTTCATCCTCTTCTATGTATCTATCTATCGATAGGTTTAGAAATATCTTCCTACTTCGAACAGTATTTTATTCCTAATCCAGGTTTTTATATTTCTAGACTCCTTTATTGAATTAGATTGATGCAGCGCATCTATTGAATCTGTATCTTCTAGTTTTCCTCTCTAGGAAAACTAGTCTATTAAAGTGAACTTCTTATAATACAAAACTTATATGTAGTAAACTCACATAGAAACCTCTCATTTTTTAAAGTATTCTCAGCTCGTATTTTTTAAAGTGCATCACGTAGAACTAACTACATCGAAGTGCATCCCGTTCGTATTGGAATATATTCGTCATATTTTTATCTCTCATTCAAAGTCGGTCGAAAATAGCGGCAGGGATCTTATATAATTAACAATTTAAAATACATAGCCTAACAACAAAATATAAAAAGAACAAATAGTTCGATACAAAATGTATCCTAGGTAAGGTATCTATAATGGTTCGATACAAAATCTGTCCTAGGTAAGGTATCTATAGTTGGATACAAAATAAATCCTAGGTATCTTTTGTTGAATACAAAATGTATCCTAGGTATCTATAATTGGATATAGAATGTATACTAGGTATCTATAATTGGATATAGAATGTATCCAAGGTATCTAATGTTGGATACAAAATGTATCCTTGGTATCTATAATTGGATACAAAATGTATCCGAGGTAAGGTATCTATGGTTGGATACAAAATGTATCCGAGGTAAGAAATCTATGGTTGGATACAAAATGTATCCTTGGTATCTTTAATTGGATACAAAATGTATCCGAGGTAAGCTATCTATGGTTGGATACAAAATGTATATCCGAGGTAAGGTATCTATGGTTGGATACAAAATGTATCCTAGGTAAGGAATCTATAGTTGGATACTAAATATATCCTAGGTATCTATAGCTTAGGTCAATATTAACTATGTTCTCTCTCTCTCTCTAGGTATGGTTCCATACATAGTTTTCTTGCGAGGACTGTCGGAGTAAAACCCCGGAGCATTTTATCCCAGCTCCGCTCCGTCCCGTTCTTGGCGGCAAAACCATATTTCATGATAAGATTCAAGACTGTCTCAGAAGAGAAAAAAAAACAAATAAAAATGTTTGGCATTTCCAACATGCAAATTCATATATGTCAATATTCTCTCGTGTTTGAATAGAAATAAAACTGTCCGAACTTTATTTGCTTTAAATCTATTTTATTTTGTTAACCTTTACGTAATATTTGTATTTGTTATTAAGTTCTAAGCTATTCTTTCCGCAAATTAATAAATTTTCGATATTTTTTGTTATTCAAAATAATACAAGATTTAGTATATTAATGATCTCATAGGTGCTATCCAAACATGTTTGGACGTATCTCGTCTCCTGTTTTATTCGGGGATTAATGATTGAGGATTGAGGATGAAGGATTTAAATTTGATGGTTGATAATGCGAATGAATACCACAATATCAAAAAAGGTTAAAATTCGGTGATGGTGATGAACCAAACCTCTGCAGAGTAAAAAAGTAAATGTTAGTTCCACATTTATTGAAAAAATGTTTCGGTCTGGGTTGACCTTCGTCAGTTCTAACGTAATAATAACCGTCAAAATCTATAAAAAAAATGTTAAAAACCACAAGAAAATAAACAAACAAAAAAGATCATTTCAAAAAAATTGGGCCGTCAAATGGACAAAAGGGAAACGAACTCAGATTGTTTCTGTCAGGAAGATTAAGAACAAACTGTTTATTTGTATCAAAAAAAGGATGAATGATTAAGGATGATGAATTAAGGATGAAGGATGTAGGTTGAAAAATGAAGGATGACATAGGAAGGATTATGAATAATGAATTATGTCTAAGGGATTTTGGATGAAGGATTAAGAATAAGGACGAAGACTGAAGAAATGAGGAAGTAGGATGAAGGAAGAAAAAATTCTTTTATCTTTTCTATAAATTACACACAGTATACTGAAAATTAGCAACTTAGTTAAGTTCCACAGCATGGTATGGGTAAAACCTAGAAAATTGAGGACTATTACTTGGGAAATTGAGGACTATTACTTGGGAAATTGAGGACTATTACTTGGGAAATTGAGGACTATTACTTGGGAAATTGAGGACAATTACTTGGGAAATTGAGGACTATCACTTGGGAAATTGAGGACTATTACTAGGAAATTCCCTTTTGGGAAAATGCTTGGGACCTCTCATTACTTGAAGATGTAGGATCAATGATCATAGATTTACGATATATGATTGAGGATTAAACTTGTAGAATTGAGGAATGAGGATTAAGGATTGAAGAATGTGTATCTGGGTCAGGATTAGCATCAAGTTTAGCATGCAAGCATCAGAAGAAGAAGAACAAGAAACTCCGAGGGTGTCACACCCAGACCCTGCCTCACATACAGACAGATAAATAGATAGATAGATGAATAGATGGATAGAAAGATAGATGAATAGATAGATAGATGGATAGATGGTTATAGATAGATGGATAGATGGTTAGATGGATAGATAGATAGATGGATAGGTGGATAGATGGATAGATGGATAGATAGATAGATGGATAGAGGAATAGATGTATAGATAAAGGGCTGACAATTTGTGGTTTGAGAAAGGGAGAGGGGGTTAAAAAAACATCCCAGGACAGTAGACCAAAATCATTGACTTATCAAAGGTCGGTTTAGTCGGAATTTAGTAAATTTTAAATAGAATGGCGAGCTGAAAAAAAACAGAAGGAGCAAAGATAACAGAACGTGGAGGAAGAAGAGAAGAAATTTGAAAAAGTAAGGAAGTTGAAGAAGGAAAAGGGAAATATTTAATAAAGACGTGTTTGAGCTCAGATTTGGGCTAGGCAGGGGGGGGGGGAAGGGTAAAGAATGTGTGGGATGGAGCTGAGGGGCTGGGGTTGGATAGGAACAAAAAGTTTAAAAATCTTGTATAAAAGATTGTATGACGAATCATACAATCAGTCTTTTCTTTAAAGGTACAGTTTTGTTCCTTCATCTTTTCTATATTCCGTACTTTCTTCCCTCCTTCTTTCCCCCTACCTTCCTTTCTTCCTTTTTCTTTCTTTCCTACTTTCCCCTACCTTCCTTTCTTCCTTTTTCTTTCTTTCCTCCTTTCCTCTACCTTCCTTTATTCCTTTTTTTTCCCCTCCTCCTTTCCCCTACCTTCCTTTCTTTCATTCTTTCTTCCTTCTTTACTCCTTTCCTTCCTTCCTTCTTTCTTCCTAGCTTCCTTTATTTCTCCCTTCCTTCCTCCTTTCCTCTTTTCCTTACTTTTTCCTTTCTCAATTTCTCCCTTCCTTCCTTCCCTCCTTATTTTCTCCCGCTTTCCTTCCTCCTTTCCTCCATTCCTTCCTTTTTCCTTTCTCAATTTCTCCCTTCCTTCCTTCCCTCCTTATTTTCTCCGCTTTGCTTCCTCCTTTTCTCCCTTCCTTCCTTCCCTCCTTATTTTCTCCGCTTTCTTTCCTCCTTTATTTACTTTTCTTTTCCACCTTAAGACTCTTCCATTCTCCGTCTAAATGTTTGTGTGAAGCTGTCTGTTTGTTTAGTAGATTGTGTCCGTATATCTGTGTGTTTGTGTGTCTGCTAGAATAATGGAGTTGAAACTAATCGTGGACTGATCAGAGTGACATCTCACTTTACTAAAACAAAAACAATGTTATCAAATCAACTTCAATTTGATATATTTACAACCTTGGATGTAAATACAACTATATATACAGTAGGATATACAGGAGTACTGGTACACTTCAGTTATACAACTTTATGTACAGTAGGATATAACGGAGTATTAGTTCATTTTAGTTATAGAACTATATGTACAGTAGGATATACAGGAGTACAAGACACTTTAGTTATACAACTATATATACAGTAGGATATACAGGAGTACTGGTACACTTTAGTCATACAACTTTATGTACAGTAGGATATATAGGAGTACTAGTTCACTTTAGTTATACAACCATATGTACAGTAGGATATACAGGAGTATTAGTACATTTTAGTTATTCAACTATATGTACAGCAGGATATACAGGAGTACTAGTACACTTTCGTTATACAACTATATATACAGTAGGATATACAGGAGTACTGTACACTTTAGTTATACAACTTTATATACAGTATGATATACAGGAGTACTGGTAGACTTTAGTTATACAACTTTATGTACAGTAGGATATATAGGAGTACTAGTTCACTTTAGTTATACAACTATATGTACAGTAGGATATATAGGAGTATTAGTACATTTCAGTTATACAACTATATGTACAGTGGGATATATAGGAGTACTAGTACACTTTAGTTATACAACTATATATACAGCAGGATATACAGAGGAGTAATAGTACACTTTAGTTATACAACTATATGTACAGCAGGATGTACAGGAGTACTACTACTAGTACTCCTGTATTATACACTCTCATATTTATTCATGGATGTTGTAAACTGTACAACAGAGTTTGTATCCAAAAAAGTATGTACGGTAGGATAAACACCTGTAGATACGTCTAAGCAATATATTAAAAAAACATTAATTAACAGAATTTATTAATCAGATGATAGTAGTTGTACGCTAACAGTCCCTTTAAGAACGTGATAAACCGCCTCAGCTTCTCTTTATATAGATAGTTTATGTTTAATCATATCATTTAGCAGCTGATAGTTATTTCTCTGTTAGAAAAAGCCTTTTAAAAGACAGATGTAATTACTGAAGGCCCTGAATTACTTCTAGACCATCATTAAAGATTACCACAGGAAGTTTTCTTAGGACTATTTCAACATTTATCTTCTTATAGGGACTGTTAAGGTACAATTTAAGGGGGTATAGACTGAAGCCTAAAAATTTAGGAGTTGATCGCAACCAATATTAGTTCTATCTGATGTTCCTGTCTATTGGTATGACTTTGGCACATGTTTTTTATCAATTTCTCGAGACAGAGACATCAGAGAGAACTAATCGCGATCATCTCCTAAAATCTTCAGGCTTCATTCTATACCCCCTCTCCTCCTATTTTCTATCTTTCTCCATCTTTCCTTTCCCCTTTTTCTCCTTCTGTATTTGGTTTGGAAGGGAAAGTGATTTAACTTCATGTATAAAAAATATTTAATTGTCTGCACTAAGTAATAGAATCAAAAAAATAAAATAAATATTGAAAACGAAAACAAAAACCGGTTTAAAAAAGTTTTGTCATAAATGTTTATTCAAACCCCCTCTACTATTCTTTATCTTGGATAATCTGCAGTTATGTTGCTGGCGGGATGAAGAGATAAAAGTTTATAATTTGATTGTTAAGAAACTGTTTAGCTCCTGAAGTTCGTATCTGAGAAAAGTATAATTCTCCGAACCAAGGGAGAAACATTCAGCTAATCCCAGGAGAGAAATCTTTCAATGTTCAATAAATGTTATTTTAAAGAATCCGAGAAAATGATTCAGAACAATTCACTTTTTCTCTAAATCAAGTTGTAATTCAAAATTGAAAAGTTTTCAATGTTCATTTCAACATGAAGGAAAATAAATCAGAATACATAGAGAGCTAGTAATTTTGTTTGTTGATGTAAGATTTGGTTCAACCATCGCAAGTGAGTAAGATGACATTGAGTTGACATGTAGGGTTAGATTAGATAACCTTGTATTTAGTTTATTATATGATATAGGGTTAGGTTAGGAACCTAGTACTTTAGTTACATTATGTAGGGTTAGGTTAGGAACCTAGTATTTTAGTTCCATTATGTAGGGTTAGGTTAGGAACCTTGTATTTTAGTTACATGATGTAGGGTTAGGTTAGGAACCTAGTATTTTAGCTACATTATGTAGGGTTAGGTTAGGAACCTTGTATTTTAGTCACATAATGTAGGTTAGATTAGGAACCTTGTATTTTAGTTACATGATGTAGGGTTAGGTTAGGAACCTAGTATTTTAGTTACATGATTTAGGGTTAGGTTAGGAACCTTGTATTTTAGTTACATGATGTAGGGTAAGGTTAGGAACCTAGTATTTTAGTTACATGATGTAGGGTTAGGTTAGGAACCATGTATTTTAGTTACATTATGTAGGGTTAGGTTAGGAACCTTGTATTTTAGTTACCTGATGTAGGGTTAGGTTAGGAACCTAGTATTTTAGTTACATGATGTAGGGTTAGGTTAGAAACCTTTTATTTAGTTACATGATGTAGGGTTAGGTTAGGAACCTTGTATTTTAGTTACATTATGTAGGGTTAGGTTAGGAACCTAGTATTTTAGTTACATGATGTAGGGTTAGGTTAGGGACCTTGTATTTAAGTTACATGATGTAGGGTTATGTTAGGAACCTAGTATTTTAGTTAGATGATGTAGGGTTAGGTTAGGAACCTTGTATTTAGTTACATGATGTAGGGATAGGTTAGGAACCTTGTATTTTAGTCACATGATGTAGGGTTAGGTTAGGAACCTAGTATTTTTGTTACATGATGTAGGGTTAGGTTAGGAACCTTTTATTTATTTACATGATGTAGGGTTAGGTTAGGAACCTTGTATTTTAGTTACATTATGTAGGTTAGATTAGGAACATTGTATTTTAGTTACATGATGTAGGGTTAGGTTAGGAACCTTGTATTTTAGTTACATGATGTAGGTTAGATTAGGAACCTCGTATTTTAGTTACAGATTCAGGGTTAGGTTAGGAACCTTGTATTTTAGTTACATGATGTAGGTTAGATTAGGAACATTATATTTTATTTACATGATGTAGGGTTAGGTTAGGAACCTTGTATTTTAGTTACATGATGTAGGGTAAGGTTAGGAACCTTGTATTCTAGTTACATGATGTAGGGTTAGGTTAGGAACCTTGTATTTTAGTTCCATGATGTAGGGTTAGGTTAGGAACCTTGTATTTTAGTTACATGATGTAGGGTTAGGTTAGCAACCTTGTATTTTAGTTACATGATGTAGGGTTAGGTTAGGAACCTTGTATTTTAGTTACATGATGTAGGGTTAGGTTAGAGAACTCTGGATGATTTGTTTTCAGCTCCGCAACATTTCTTTTCAATTAATATTACTTCAGGTTCTGGTGTTGTATGTGAGAGTAAACACAAACATTTAATGTGAAAACATTTTATTGTTCCAGAGGAGTAGTTCACAGATTTTAACATTGGCTTATATGAATGATCACTTGTATGTAGATAACTATAATTATCTTTCATTCTTACCTTTTTCCAACTTATGATTGGTTTAACTTCTTATTCATGGTTCAGCTTTAAACTCAAATGGGGTTTAGATTCAGTCACAGCTTCAGGTTCAGGGACTCATTATAGGTCTAGGTTTAGTTTTCTCATCGAGGTTCCAAGAGAGTAAATGGGTTGAAACAATTCAAAATTCTCATCCGTTTCTCAAAACTCCAGCAAAAAGTTGGACCCGGAGTAAACATATTGTTTATCCGATACTAATGACCAGCATCGCTAGAAACGGAGGAAGATTACAAATTTCTTACAACATCAATCCACACTCAAGGAAGGATTGAGGGAGGGGGTGCGGGTAAAAAAGTAGAATACTATTGAAAGTGCACTTAATGTTCATTTATTTCAAAAAGTTTAATATTCAGGTAGCTTGAAATAATTTCCGCCCTGAAAAGGATGGGGTTTAAAGTAAAGCCAGGAAGTAGCCATGTGTTTAAGTCAGTTGTTACGTTGATTAGTTTAAAGTTGTGATAACACACTTAGACAAGTAAAATAACACGATTAGACAAATAAAATAACACACTTAGACAAGTAAAATAACACGATTAGACAAATAAAATAACACGATTAGACAAATAAAATAACACACTTAGACAAGTAAAATAACACGATTAGACAAGTAAAATAACACACTTAGACAAATAAAATAACACGATTAGACAAATAAAATAACACGATTAGACAAGTAAAATAACACACTTAGACAAATAAAATAACACACTTAGAAAAATTAACACGATTAGACAAATGAAATAACACGATTAGACAAATAAAATAACACACTTAGACAAATAAAATAACACGTCTAGACAAATAAAATAACATGATTAGACAAATGAAATAACACGACTAGACAAATAAAATAACATGATTAGACAAATAAAATAATACGGCTAGACAAATAAAATAATACGGCTAGACAAACAAAATTACTCAATTAAGATCTGATGAGGAAAGTAACTTGATTAAATGAGGAAAGTAACTTGATTAGATGAGGAAAAACTTTATTAGACCAGGAAAATAACACTATAAGACCAGGAAAATAACACAATTAGACCAGGAAAATAACAATATCAGACCAGGAAAATAATACGATCAGACCAGGAAGTAACACGATTAGACCAGGAAAATAACACAAGTAGACCAGGAAAATAACACGATTAGACCAGGAAAATAGTGAGGTTATCCCAAAAAACATTTTTGTCATCATACAGTCGAATACAATAAAAATCAAGATCTTAGTATCTAGAACATGGAATACTTTAGAAATAAGATAATCATTTTTTGTCTTCGTTTTTTTATCATGGGAAACCTGTTCGGTGTAAAAAGTAAATCTTTATTGTTTAAGGTTTAAGGAGGAAGGGAAAGGAATGTATTTTGAATATTTTGCAATTCTAAAGTTGGAAGGTTCAGGGTGTAGAGTTGGCAGGAGGGTTCGGAGAGAGGAGAACCAGGAACCTTTTTATCAAAATATCGACCTTACTGCAGTACTTTTCAAACACACAGACAAACACACACACACACATTAGGCTAAATATACAGGTTTTCCTTAGTCGGCCTCATTTACTTGCTTTTTTGCAACCCATTCGTTAATTTTGTAATATAGACAAAATATTTCGCAGATTTTCCTGCTTTCATTGGCGGGTTTCTCACATCATTTAAATCAAAATTATTTCAGACAAAACGTTTTAATTCTGACCGGCCATAACCCTTCCCTGGGTTCATGTGAGTCAGAAATTTGGTCTGAACGGTTCAGACGTTTTAATGTTTACTAAACACAAACATACCAACAGATACTCCAGCAAGCACTCCAGACAATCAAACAAACAAATAGACAAGCAAAATATATAGAAATGACGATATAACTATAAAAACGACGGTACATTACAAAATATTTGAGCTACCACTGTATAATATTAAATATATTTCATAATTGAAATAAATACTTCAAATTTCAAATAGCATTTGTGACGATTTTTCTTTGTGCTTTAATGAATGTTAAACCGTGCGAAAATTGAATGAAATATGAAACCTAGCATTCTTTTTTGTAGGTTATTTATTTCTATAAATCACAGCCTGAGAAAAAATTTGATGACATTTTGAAATCCATTGTTTCCTAATATTCAGAACTAAACATTTTATTTCTTTTTGTAATCTGACAGGTTGCAATTTTCATGTAAATGCAAAATAGTTTGCGTTCTTGACATAGTAAACTTAAAAAAGAGAAATATCCAGAATTTCTCTATTTGTCTGGCTGTATATATTTCTCTATTTGTCTGGCTGTATATATTTCTCTATTTGTCTGGCTGTATATATTTCTCTATTTGTCTGGCTGTATATATTTCTCTATTTGTCTGNATGGGAGGGGGTGGGGTTGTCTACTACTATTAATAATACTAGTGTATGGGAGCGGGGCCTGAATAACTATTATTCTAACTAATGATTGTCGACATGAAAGTAAAAGCCAATTTAATCCGGGTTTTTGCTCCAGGAGTGTTTTTGCATCTTTCAGTCATCGATCAAGGCGTTTGCGGGAACCTGGCTCAGGGTAGGTAGAAGGATGGGAACCAACCCAGGGATGTAGGACGAATATAGGACGGATAGGGTGAGTTTAGTGGTTTTGAAGAAAGATTGATGAGGACTGAGGAGAAGGTTTTAAATTAAAGAGTTTCAGAAGAAAGTTTCTTAATGAACAGAAATATTTAGAATATAATCGTTTTGAAACCAGTTTTAACCTAGTAGATCGGATTAAGAAAGAAGGATTTTAGATTTGAAGACTTTTAGTTTAAGGATTCTTTATTAGACCAGGAAAATAACACTATAAGACCAGGAAAATAACACAATTAGACCAAGAAAATAACAATATCAGGCAAGGAAAATAACACGATTAGACCAGGAAAATTACACAATCAGACCAGGAAAATAATACTATCAGACCGNTATAAATTATATGGTTGAATTGAAGGATTAAAGTATAAATTATATGGTTGAATTGAAGGATTAAAGTATCAATTATATGGTTGAATTGAAGGATTAAAGTGTCAATTATATGGTTGAATTGAAGGATTAAGGTTCAAACGAACAGTTTTTATGATATTATAGTTGAAGGTTTGGTATTAGATAATTGAAGGATTAAAGGATTAAAGCACTTCAGGGTTAAGAATGAAAGGGTCAAACGTTTGAAGGATTTAATTCAATGTCAATGGTGTTTTACTAATGATTAAAGATCAAGGGATCAAAGATTTACTGTCTTAAAGTACAGGGTTACCCACAAAAGATGAGACTTCAGAGACGACTGTTTAGAATTTATAGAGTTTGTTTCATTGTATTTATGACTCCCTGCAAGTCATTAATTAGCTCATTAAAAGTCATTATTCAAAACAGAAGACCTAATTTAAAGTTAAATTTGTCGTCATAAGAATTTCACATCGTCTTTGTGGGCAACCCTGCATTTAAAGATAAAATTACTAAACAATTAGAGAATTTAAAAACAAACGACTGAAGGATTAGAGTATTCCAACGTAAACTTGAGGAATGTTAGGATTGGGAGGATTCTGAAAATAAACCATAAGAAAATAAACCGGACATAATACTAGTTAATGTTTTTAACAAACACAACAAAATATATTGTTAAAAGGTTTTTGATGAAGTTAAATTAGGTAACGTTAAAGTTCTCTGAGTTGTTCAGAGAGGTTCCGTGATTAAATACTTTGTATTTTCTTCTGCCCAGTCCTTGCACTGTCTAGATTAGTATAAGATATAACGTTTAATGAAAAATACATTTGTAAAGTTGATAATATGTTAAAGGATTTGAGTATTTGCCGCAAACTCTGATTTTATAATTCCTATTTCTTTGGAACCCAATGTCGTAGACCTTAGATATTTTAATCTTCGAATTCTGATAAAAAAGTTTTAAAAATCAAAGTTTTGCATCAACAGGTTGCAGATAACGGAATTTTTTAATTGTCACCGATATCAACTAATCCAAGTAAGAGTATTTCCAGATAAAATGGGATATAAACAATTAGCTATATTATCTTAGTTTCTTAAAATGTATAAACTTAATATTTACCCTGCACACTGCCCAGTTTGAGATCTGTTTTTTCTTCTTGCTACAAATTCTTTCGAAATCTACAAGTAGCTTAGTTAAACCAATTTATTAATTAACAAACCTGGGTCCCTCCAAACTAGCTGAGAGCTTTTAGTTTCTAATGTTATCATGTAATACAGTTTACTCAGGGTAGACTGTAATACAGTTTACTCAGGGTAGACTAATACAGTTTACTCAGGGTAGATGTAATAAATTTTACTCAGAGTATACTGTAATTCAGTTTACTCAGGGTATACTGTAAAACAGTTTACTCAGAGTAGACTGTAATACAGCTAGTTTACTCAGGGTAGACTGTAATACAGTTTACTCAGGGTATACTGTAATACAGTTTACTCAAGATAGACTGTATTACAATTTACTCTAGGTGTTCTCAATTACAGTTTACTCCTGGTAAACTAAAATACTGTTAACTCATGGTAGACTGTATTACAATTTACTCTAGGTATTCTGAATTACAGTTTACTCCTGGTAAACTAAAATACTGTTTACTCAGGGTATATTTAAACACTGAAACCAAACCAGAACCTGCGCCATATGTGATCTTCATGCACAAACAATGGTTGTCGAGCAGTGATCCGTCATTATCATAAACCAGAGGTTTTTAGAACGATTAGAAAAGGAAAGAACGGTAAAAAGGGGTGGTTTCAAAATCAAAAGACCCTCTCCAAATACTCTCCCCCCTGTATCTACCCCTTGTATCTACTCCCTCATGCAGCCTGCTCCCATCCAAACTAATGATATATATTCCCTGGACTGCACAGCATCTGGACACAACTAGAGACAAAAACATCTTCTCCTGCGTCCTTCTAGCTTCTCCTCCTTTCTTCTATAGCTTCTCCTCCGTCCTTCTAGCTTCTCCTTCGTCCTTCTAGCTTTTCCCCTGCCTTTCTAGCTTCTCCTCTGTTCTTTCAGCTTCTCCTCCGTTCTTCCAGCTTCTCCTCCGTTCTTCCACCTTATCTTCCATCCTTTAAGCTTATCCTCCGTCCTTCTAGCTTCTCCTCGGTTCTTCCAGATTCTTCTCCGATCTTCCAGTTTCTCCTCCGTTCTTCTAGATTCTCTTCCGTTCTTTCAGCTTCTCCTCCCATCTGAGAGCTTCTCCTCCGTTCTTCCAGTTTCTCCTCCGAAGGTATCCAGTGTATCCAGTGTATCCAGTATCCAGTATTCCATGTATCCAGTGTATCCAGTATATAGCCCGGAATCATGTCAGCTGAGAATGAGTGATTGTTCAAGTTAGTGTAGTCTTGTCAACCAGACTGCAAAAACTCACAATAGTAATGTTAGATGGATACCTTTCCCTACCTTTACAGGCAGAAAAACAAGGTAAATTCTACCCCCCGTAGACAATGTTATTTATTGCTACTTAAAATCATATTTGTCACAACTCTATAATTACTGTTAACTCTAGTTTCTCCCGCAGTGCAGATCATTCAACAAAAAATATTTGAATTAGGGAATCCAGACTCTCATGCACTTGGTACCTACTCTACTCACCTAGTATCCAGCACCTGGGACCACAGAGACTC
>NW_019398492.1:0-11089 GCF_000591075.1 Eurytemora carolleeae
TATATCCCCCTCGATACCCGTAATGCGCCCCTGATCCTTCAGACAGCTCTATCAACCGAGGATCAAATAAAGGATCCTAAAACATAATCCTTTTAACCCCGCACATGGGCATTATAGTGATCCTAAAAACATTATCATCTTAATTATTTGTATAACTGACAAAGGACCCACGTTCAATCGATATAGCGGGGTTGTGGTAACCCCCAAACTCACAAATCCAACCATTGGGTGGTCACGTGATTTGTTCCATCTATCTATCTTGGCCCAAATAAACGCTATCCATACTATATGTCAAGTAAGAAACCACGAAACATATAACTGACAATCACACATTTTGTTCCCATTTAACTATTGTACAATTAAAATCTGCTTATGTCAACTTTATCGTGGGTTACTAGTTGGGATTAAATCTGGGGATAGGCTAGGGTGCAGAGCGCTGCGGCTATAAACACCTAGTTGCTAAAGTAATGATCTCTAACTGTCTTTTTGTATTTCCGATTATAACAATTTGATTAGAATTATGATTGTAAAACTCGTTAGAAAGAACCACGAAAATGTGCTTAGCTTGATTTAAAAATTCTAGTTTGAGTAACTTAAACTTAAATGAAAAGTTCAGTTTGCAGAAAAAGCTTGGTTCCCAAGCTAGTCCTCCATTAAAGAAAATAATAAAAGCATATTTCTTAAAACCTTTTTGGAATAAGGGATCTAAAAAAATATATACTCTCTGAAATGCTTGTTGAAAAAAAAATCTTTAAAAAAGGAACTTTTATTAAAAAAAACATATGTGTAGAGATTACAGTCACTACCCATGCGGCAATCATGGTCTTAATCACAGTCTTAACCTTGATGTCGATCATTGTCTTAATAAATGTGGCGATCACAGCCGTTACTTAACACAAATGACGATCATCAGCTTAAAAATGCAGAGATTACAGGCATTACCTAGATGACGATCATGTTTTACCTGGAAAAGATTTCCCCGTTTAGTGCAATCCTTGCTGATCTCTGAATAGTTCTGTTTCAAGAAGGGTTGAAACTTTAGAACCTCGTAGTTCAGGTTGAAGGTTTGGGGGTTCCGAGGGAACTCAGGGCTTGCAGGTGGCTGTGGAGTATTTTCAGGGCTCTCAGGGGCATATCTATAAAACAACTGGCTGCAAAGAAATTTAAGACGACTATAAATGTCGTCTTTTCAAAGAACAAAATTGCACTCCCGGGAACTGTCATGATATTTTTAACTTACAGTTTTATGCGTTTATATCAATACAATGAAGACGATTTACCTATTTAGGTTTTAATTTCTAGAAAGCTTTTTTCAAATTTCCAATTTACAAGTAAACATTGTTTTCATGTTTATGTGAATCCATTCCAATCTGTTTGAAAGTTGGATAAAAATCAAAATTGAAATAGAAAGTCGTCTTCATTGTATTGATATTTACGACGACGACTGAATACAAACTCTATAAGTATGACTCAAATACGAATCATAAAAAAACAAATAGTATGAAGTTCATGCTTAAATTGCAATATTAAATATCGTTTTGTTAAGAAACATGACAAACCAAACCTGAAATGATGAGATGATCTTTGAGTTGGAATAAATCTTTCTTGGAACATTTTGAAAACATCCTTCCCCATCCGTTTCAGGTCATCGGAACCTAAATATACAATTTTAAAGATGGATTATATGAAGCTTAAATGTTTCACTTTTTATAATATCAATCAAAAAAGTACAATGCCGAAAAAACCGTTTGCTGAAAAAGCAGTCTAGCTCTTCTACTCATGCTTACTCACAACGATCCTTTCCATATGCCAGGCGCCCTAATATGGCCGAATTAAAAGAAACGGGCAGAATTTCTCAGTTTTGACCATTTAAAAGAAAAAATGCATGGTTGATGTTTCGGGGGTGGTTCGGATATAGAAATTATGTGGTTGGCCTTCCTCCCCTCGTTTAGCTGTTCAGAGAAAATAATCATTGTAATCTGAGGCCAAAGCTGTTGTTTAAGATAGCGCTAAGCCTTATCAATTTAATTCTATATCCTAAGTTTAATCTTTTAAAATAATTAAAATTTAAGTTCAATTTCATAGATATACTGCATGGAAATCCAGTGAATGATCCAAAAAGATATTTAGCATCTAAGGTTGAGCCATTGGGGGAGGCACAGATTCGAGGAGCCATCTGACTCCTGAGCACTGGAGGCACAGATTTGAGGAGCCGTCTGACTCATGAGCGCTGGAGGCAAAGATTCGAGCAGCCATCTGACTCTTGAGCGCTGGAGGCATAGATTCGAGGAGCCGTCTGACTCTTGAGCGCTGGAGGCACAGATTTGAAGAGCCATCTGACTCATGAGCACTGGAGGCACAATATTCGAGGAGCCGTCTGATTCCTGAGCGCTAGAGGCAGATATTAAAGGAGCCATCTGACTCTGGAGCGCTGGAGGCACATATTTGAGAAGCCAAGCCATCTGACTCCTGAGTGCTGGAGGCACAGACTCGAGAAGCCATCTGACTCTTGAGCGATGGAGGCACAGATTTGAGGAAGATACAAAAGTTTTGCTCTCTGGTTTAGAGAGTTAGAAGGAACCCAAGGAGATAAAAAATGCGCTCTGCATGTTTCTCTTGCAGTGCTTGATCAAGATTTTTCAAGAATACAAAATGATGAACGACTATGTGTGTTTTAAATGATTCAATAAAATTATATTTGCTACCTATTTTTTGATTTAACAATAATCACAAAATAACCTGCTATTACCAAAATGAGGTCTGCCTGTTTTCTGATTTCATAATTAAAAGAATTTTGGTTTTATTTAATGAATTGAAATCTAAACAAAATTCGAAATATATCGAATATTTTTAATAGCAAACATATGGCGGACCACATTTTGGAAATGTCAGGACTGGACTCCTTATGTGATTAGTTCGGTTACAAAATGATTGTTCAAAGGTCAAAGACGACTTTCAAGTCTTTCTCATTGTTCCGAATGTAAAGTTTAACTAACCTATTTGGTCCATAATCTTCCCAAAAACTAATATTTCTTTTCAACAATAATATTTTAACTAACCTATTTGGTCCATAATCTTACCAAAAACTAATATTTCTTTTCAACAATAATATTTTAACTAACCTATTTGGTCCATAATCTTCCCAAAAACTAATATTTCTCTTCAACAATAATATTTTGACTTTCGTAAATGTACTATTGACGTAATTTCAAGTTACCCCAGCTATTTATAGAGTTTCCTGATTTACTAAGGTACTCTGTAACGCTTGACTGATTTACTAAAGTACACTGTAACACTTGACTGATTTACTAAAGTACCCTGTAACACTTGACTGATTTACTAAGGTACCCTGTAACACTTGACTGATTTACTAAGGTACTCTGTAACTTCTGCAAAAAAATATTGTTATTTCTATTTTTCTGTCCGAAAATTAATAATTGACGATTACGGCTTTGTGTAGCAGACACAAGGAAGGAATAGAATGTATAACTTGTCAAGAATAAAAAAGAAGATTTCATCCTTATCGTCACTCAGATAAAGGTCTAAAAGGTACTGTTGTGAATTGGGCCATTGGGCATTTAAATAATATTGGTACAAATATTTGGTTCGTTTTTAAGGTTATTTTGCTTTTAAAAGGCCCCACACAAATACTTTGAACTTCTTTAAGTTAACCTAATAAAAATAATTGCGTTCTGTAAAAGTTTTACAATATTTTAACCCAATAGAAAGCTGAAGGGAAAAACGTGTATGAATCTTTTTGTCCATACATTTTCTCTTAAGTCTCAAAGTCAGAACTTTCCCTTGTGTAAAAAAAAGAAAAGTTTAGAATAAACAATTTTATAATTTGTTTAACTTCTTAGAAGTCCAGAATCCTGAAGTCCAGAACCCTGAAGTCAAGAAACCTGAAAGTTTTTAAAAAACAAACCAAGCTATGTCTCCCATCACTACATTTATCTCATTAAATGGATCGGAGGGTCATTTGAAATTACGTCAACCTTTAAACACTAACGTCTATAGTATTAGTAAGTAAACTTTATACTAATACTATAATACTAGTAGTTCATGGACATGAATCATATATATCCTTATCTATTCAGATTTCAGGGACATTCATTTATCCCAAAAACAACTTATTTCAGATATTTTACATTTTTTGATAATTTTTTTGAGCAAAAGATTTTTTCTCAATCTCAAAGACATAATTTAACCCTTAAAATACAAAAAGAAATACTGGTCTATTTGTTAAGTTAGCGCACCTATAAACTTTTGGTCTTTACAGGAAAATTAATCAATAGAATATTTATAAGAAAGAACAATTTAATATTTTTTAAATATATGATAATTTTTTAACGAAAAGATATGTTCTCATGGGCATAATTTACTCCGAAATATAAAAAACAATATTGGTCTAATTTTCTATGTTAGCAAGTTCAAACTTTTTGTCTTTTAAGAAATTTTGGATTGCATGTGTAGAGTAAAAGAAGGTCCGGGTGCAATAAAAAATCTAAAATGTCATAACAACAAAAACAATTAAAACTAAAATCAAAAATGTCTTCTTTTATTTGCTTTAGTGAAGAATTTATTGCCTGTTTTAATCTTAATAATCCCCTGTCTAGAAGTTTAAATCATAGAAAAATAAACAAATAAAATAAGAAATCAATCTCCTCTCCCTATACTTTGCTACACTTACACTAAGAGAGCATGACAAGAATGCATTGTTTGAATCTGATTTCTTGAGATAATCAAACAGAAGTTTATCCTCTCCTGAACCCAGCCTCGTGAGGTCAATCATCTCAGGAATACCTCCGGTAAAATCTACAGCAGCTTCTACCGTTAGTCCTCCTTCAAGGGCCTAGTATGGGTTGATTGATTGATTAAATGACGGATCATGATTAATAATTGATCTTACATTTTCATTTATGATTCATTTTATGGTTTTCATTTAAGGAATTAATAGTTTTTATTAATTAATTAACTGGTTGATCAAAATTAATAATTGATTTAACAATAATTGGTTTGATTGCTTAACAAAAAAAGATTGATCTATAAATAATTTATTGTCCATAAAATAATTGGTGGCACTATCATTTACTTTTAATTGAGCAAAAATTAGAAATTTATTGATTGATTAAAAGTTAATTGATTTATCTTATCAGTGCACCTTGTAGGACCCGTATAGTTTAGCGTAGGCCTTTTCAAGAAGAGGACTCCAGAATTCATCCTCGTTCCTTGATTTCAGGTAAATCAGTTTACCGTTCCTAAATTAGAATATAATTTGCCTTGATTTCAGGTAAATCAGTTTACCGTTCCTGAGTTAGAATAAAATGTTCCAATTGATTTCAGGGATTTTAGAATTAGAATAAAGTGTTCCGTTTTAAGTAAATCGTTCCCAACAAGAAGTAAACTTTCAATAATTGATTGAAGTCAGTTTCTCATTTTATTGAGAAAAAAACTGCTCATTGATATGAGATAATCAGTTTAAAAAGTTTGAAGTTGACGAAGATAACTTTACTTATTTCATGATTTATAATGGACAACCGAATATTAAACTTTTTATTTACTCACTCACTCTTGGTGGTCACGTGATTTAGCCTTTTCAAACTTCTTTAAACAAATCAAGCTTTGTTACTTTTTTCATTAATTTTCTTATATTTTATATTAAATCTATTGTACTGTTATGTGTATACGAACTAAATATCATAATAATAATTAAAATAAAGTTCTTTGTTACTTTTATTCATTAAAATAAATTTGTTATTTTAAATTCTATTTATAAAAATAAAATCGTGCTTTTATCAAACATATTTAAATTAGATATTAGAAATTAGAATTGAAATTAGATACCTGGTGGGTAATCTATCATCTATCACAACTTCAACCCATTCTCCAAATCTGGAATAAAAATAAAAATAAGCTTTATGAATTCAGTCTTTTCAGTAACCTTTATTGTTTATCTATGTAAAGAGTTGTAATCTCTGTCTGTTTGTTTGTCCGATAATGACTCAGAAACCCCTGGACCGATTTGCTTCAAATTATGATTGGGGAACTCAGGAGACCCTCGGGAATGTTCTTAAAGCTTGGTTTTGGGATTTTAAGTTGACTGGGTCGACTTTAATAGCGAAAATAAATGCAAAATATTTAAAAAGACGTGAAACTTTAACTTTATAATCACTATATCTTTGCAACCTGATGGTCTCAACCTTTGATATTTCAACCTTTGACAATTTGTGCTGGCATATGATGCATACATTAATTTTAGATTTCAAATGTCTACGACATCAGGTTGCAAAGATGTTAGATTTTGAGGCGAGAAATCAGTTCCTCTAAATGAAATAACAAACCTGTAAAACCGGAACCGGAAAATTCCACAATATTTTCTTCCAAAATCCTAAACAAAGCTTATCTCAATTTTAATCTGTAGCAACCCAACATTCAAGTAGACTGTAATCGATTTAAATGTTCTAATTTCCATTTAAGGAGACATCCCGACTCACAAGGGTACCCCATGTAATCTTTATCTGCATAACATCCCGACTCCCAAGGGTACCCCATGTAATCTTTATTTGCATAACAACAAAGAAATTATCATAATTTTTCTGTTTTGTAATTTGTTCTTATCTTTGTTGCATAAATCCGCATGTCACTGTTGTAGAGAAACTTTAACTAGAATTTATCCATTTTCAGAAAACAATGTTCATCATATTATTTTGAAGGATATCGTTGTGAATTATAATTTACCATGATAGCCCTTTTTATATTATTTCTTAACTATACTGACCTGTCCTCTTGACCCCCGACCCCACTCCCTGACCACTTGACCTCCGACCCCCTCCCCCCCTCACACACCCCTGAAATATATTGACCTGTCCTCCTGGCACTACTCTATCAAAGCATGCCTTGTCCTCTGCCAGATTTGCTAAACATAATTTTTATATATTTATTTATATATTTATTTATTTAAAAGTCTTTATTTTCCTTTTTTGCGCATAGAGTATGAAAATTGAAAAACTAGTTTAATATAAAACAAGAAAGTTTTTTAAATCTGTGTTTTAACATGCAGTGGAGCCGTAAAGTACCGAAAATAATCTATATAAGCAGTTTTGATTACGCAAGGTCCATCTGTAGAACCTTTTGAATGTTGAATATTAAACTTCTTTCTTTTTGTACGTACTGCTAGTTGGACCACCATGTAAAATGGGACTGCAAGAAAGACCCAGTTTTGAGTTTATAATCATTATAGATCATTGTACAGAAAGAACAAAAAACCTAGGGAAA
Source organism: Eurytemora carolleeae (assembly GCF_000591075.1). Taxonomy (NCBI): domain Eukaryota; kingdom Metazoa; phylum Arthropoda; class Copepoda; order Calanoida; family Temoridae; genus Eurytemora; species Eurytemora carolleeae. Next base: position 7,276 of record NW_019398492.1, read on the forward strand.
TGAATAACGACATTAAAGCAATAATTAAGTGAATTTAATGCTGGTAAAAAGCAAATAGTTTTGCTACAGTGGTAGGCGATTTTGTCAATCGATGAAGACGACTTTTTATTTAAGTTTTTATTGTTAACGAGCTTTTTTAAAATTACAAGTTTACAAGTAATCAAAGGAAAGATTTTTTCAGAAAACTTTTCTTTACTTATTTGTTAATGTGTATTCATGCAGTTTAACTGCTTGATGTGCATAAATAAAGAAATCGAATGTCGTCTTAATTGTATTGATATAATTGCTTACCACTGTATAGAAAATTATTAAATCATTTTTTAATTGAACTGGGTCTAATTTTACACTGCACAAATGCTGTGTCTCATTTACATTGGACTATTAAAAGTAATAATGTCGTCCGAAAGTCGTCTTCCTTTTCCAAATTTTCAGATTCTGTACGCTAGAAGGTAATCTTGTTCTAAACAATAACTTGTCCTTTTTCTATAATCTTTGGGGAAAAATAATAAAGATATTTTGTCTTTGTTACAAATTCTGATTTCCTAATCCCTTTATCTTTGCAACCCAGTGTCGTCTAACCTTAGATACTTCAAACTATGAATTTTCTTAGATAAATTAATTTAAGTTTGAAATATCAAAGAAAGTTGCAAAGATATAGGGATTATAAATGTGAGGCAAAGTCTCCCTTAGAATTCCTACCCGTCCGACCAGTCTCCTGTCCACTCCTTGTGGTTCCCGTGTGGATTTCTTAAACGAATCAGAGGTATACTCTCCGATATACCTCGGCCTCGTACATCAACAACCTACATAATACATATATTGAAGAAATATTTAGACAGATATTTAAAAAAAACTTCCAATATTTTGTTTAAGTTTGTTTTTATCTAACTTTGCAATATCTCTATCATAAAAAGAGGAAAACTATCGTTACAAACACATTCGTTTTTGCATTTGTCTTTTTCAATCGTTTTAGAATCGTTTTTGGATCGTTTTTGGATCGTTTTTGTATCGTTTTTTGATCGTTTTTGGATCGTTTTTGCATTTGTCTTTTTCAATCGTTTTAGAATCGTTTTTGGATCGTTTTTGTATCGTTTTTGGATCGTTTTTGGATCGTTTTTGGATCATTTTTGGGTCGTTTTTGCATTGGTCTTGGATCGTTTTTAGATTGTTTTTAGACCTTTTTTGGATCGTTTTTGGACCTTTATTGAATCGTTTTGGATCGTTTTTGGATCGTTTTTGAATCGTTTTTGGATCGTTTTTGGATCATTTTTGGCATATATCTTCAATCATGGTAAAAATTTGACAAAGTGTATAAGAAAGCAAATGAATAAACTATTTTTAAACAACATTTGCTGACAAGCTATGCCATATTTTGACCCTGAAATAAAACATCGGCAAAAAACGACGTTTAATTAAAAGTTTCTCTTTGTATCTACCACACAGGGTTACTCACAAAGGATGATACTATAAAGACTACTTAAAACTCTTCAAATATCTATTTTATATCCAAGTTTAAATTAAGTCCTCCCCCTTGAATGTGGTCTTAAATGGCTTATTTGGCAAAGAAATTAAGTAAAAAGAAAAAAAGAAAAAAAATTTCAAGTTACAGGGAACCGAGAATGATAATGAAACAGACGGTAAACATTCCATAAAGTCGTCTTTGAAGTCTAATCCTTTCTGAGTAACCCTGTCTATAAACTGGTCAGAAAGCAATTGTATTGGTTAAAAGAGCTACTACTGTATTGCACTATTACCGACAGTACAACGTGTATTGCAGGGCATATGAACAAGAAGTTAAAAAAATATTGAAAAAAGACAATAAATTTAAACTTTCTGTAAAAATTTTATACAAAATAACACCTTTCACTTTAGAAGATAAAACTTTCTTTACAATACTAAACAAAATACAGCTTTCTATGCAGTACTGCACAACAACAAAAAACTTTCTATTTAGTACTGTAAAACTTACATCTTTCTGAACATGAAACAGTTTAGCAAAAATAACGCTTTCTATTCAATACTGCAATGTAATACCACTTTATGTACAGTACAACGCAATGTACCACTTTATTACTGTGCTGCACAATGTATTACTTTCTGTACAATACTGCAAAACATACAATTTCTGTACAGTACTGCAAAATATACCACTTTCTGTACACGTTACTGCCAATGTGCCACTTTCTATATAGTGCTGTACATACAAAGTACAACGTTCTGTACAGTACTGTAAAATTTACAACTTACTGTACAATTTTGCACAGCATAATACTTTTTGTACAATATTACACAACATACCATTTTCTGTGCAGTTTTGTACTACACACAACCTTTCGTGCAGTACTGAGCCATGTACATACCTTTGTAATTGTGTAAGCGTGTCGGGACTGCAAACCTTTTCCCTGAGCTTCGCGCTGATACCGGGAATTCTGAAAAACAATATTATTATTTATTTGATAAAATGCTAAAAGCTGATTTTCTAGTTTAAAGCAATTTGTATTTGAAGACAAGAAGATCAAATAAACATAAACTTTAAAATTCAGTTTCGAATCAGTTTAACATTTGCCGAATGGCAAATCCCTCCCTAGCTGCCCACTCCCTTCTCCCCTCTCTACGTACCCATTCTCCCCTTACTGAAAAATTAAAAACCTTAAATCACTTTTTTTAATTTTTATCATTTGTAAACCTTCGTAAGATACTAAAATTCTTTTATTTTCTTTTCTGCAAAACCACATTTAACATAAATAAGTACTTTGAACATTTTTTTTAAACCTATCCCCCCATCTCTCAGTCTTTTGTATTTACTTTTCCTTATGAAAAAGTGTTGTATAATGTATATTTAATGCTGACTTTGCGTTAAATTTTGCCGATTTAAAAAAAAAAATCGCGGATTTTCAAGAATTTAAATTTTTTTTACAAAATAAAAAACCTTTAAAACACATTTTTTTAAATTTTTTATCATTCATAAACCTTCCCTGTGGTCACGTGATGTCCCACAACAAAAATCGGTTCAGCCGTTTTGACGTTTATTGGATACAAACAAACAGACACCCAAACAGACAAACAGACAGACAAGCCAAATTTATATATATAGATGAACTGGAATACATAACATACCTTCATGAAATCTCTGTTAAAATTCATGTAGAATTCTCCATCTTGGTTGAATTGTAAATCCAACTTTTCCCGGGTTCTCCGATCTATCTGATTCCAGAATCTGTCCCTATAAAGACGACATTCATAATATACAGATTTGTAGATTAGAACCACAAGGTTTGTAGATTAGAACCAAAAAGTTTGTAGATTAGAACCAAAAGGTTTGTAGATTAGAACCAAAAGGTTTGTAGATTAGAACCAAAAGGTTTGTAGATTAGAANGTAGATTAGAACCACAATGTTTGTAGATTAGAACCTCAAGGTTTGTAGATTAGAACCACAAGGTTTGTAGATTAGAACCAAAAGGTTTGTAGATTAGAACCACAAGGTTTTTTGAGTATTTTATAATATTTTGGCATTAAAGCTAGGCGATTATTCCATATGATGTGAGAGAGTGCATCACATAGAGAGAGAGAGCAAGACACATGACTTTGATGAAGGATGAAGGATGAAGGATGAAGGATGAAGGATGAAGGCCCAAGTCGTGAAAAATGACAAAAACTATAAGCTACAGGAAACCAAAATTGTGCGTACACGACAAAATGTAATTTTGTAAGTCATCTTTAAAGTCTCAAAATTTGTGGATAAACCTAAAATTAGTTGCTTTTATAATTTTCTTTAAGCGATCTTATTTCTTCTACCATAAAGCATGATAATTA
>NW_019398493.1:0-11290 GCF_000591075.1 Eurytemora carolleeae
TGAAATTTGATATTTTTTTCCAAAAACAGAGGGTCTGAGGAGGTCGGCCCGGCGTCTAAGACTAGGTTTCAGACTCTAAGATTCTACCCGGGTTACAGTCTTTTACCCTTTTCATAAAATAAACTCTAGCAGACATAATAATATTATGGCTTTTGAAATTAGGTATTACAATATTGCTAATTCATAACAAAGACGATATCCAATTCGTCACTGAATTCCCATGTTTTTTGGGACACCCTGTATTAGAAATTCTAAGAAGACGATTCCAATTCCAATTAAAAATTAACGAAATATCCTCATCCACTTGATCCTCCTCCTTCTAGTATTGTTACCTATTGAGAGGTTGGATCCACTTGATCCTCCTCCTTCTAGTATTGTTACCTATTGAGAGGTTGGATCCACTTGATCCTCCTCCTTCTAGTATTGTTACCTGGGAGAGGTTGGATCCACTTGATCCTCCTCTTTCTAGTATTGTTACCTGGGAGAGGTTGGATCCACTCGATCCTCCTCTTTCTAATATTGTTACCTGGTAGAGGTTGGATCCAAGCCCTGCAATAATTGCACTTGTCAGACTCTTAGTCGGGATCGGGTGATTGCGGAGCAACTTTTGATACATCCCTAACGTAACGTTACAAAATAAATCAAAAAGATGAAAATAATTGCACAGTTAAACTAATTGTAGTTTTTTACTTTAAGAAAATGGTTGTAATAAATTTTAGATTTCATCCTTTTATTAAAAGAGAAAAAAAATTATGCAGTGAATCCCAGATTATGAATACTAGCAAAAGTTTTTTTTATAATGTCGTATTACATATTTAAGCTCAAATACTGCAGAAAAATGATTTTAATATAGCCCTGAAATATGAATGCAATTGCTATATTAATATTAAACTCATTTTTCCGCGGCATTTAATTTTAGATATGTAATACGATATTAAAAAAAAATCTGTACTTAAATTCAGCAAATTAGGAAAATTTAGTGCCTACTTTTGTTTTTGGAGCTTAAAAATAAAGTGTACTGCAGACCATAGAGAATAGAATATATAGAGAGGAATTAAAAGAATCTCTCGGTATGAATTTGTTCAGTCCCTTTCAGCCTGAAAGGGAGTTCAAAGTGTACAAATCATGTAAATGTTCACAAATTATATGCAGTAGAGTACATTAATACAGCATGTTTCCTAGACTATTCATTTCAATTTAGAATTTTTTAAACTGTTAAATAAACTTTATAATGAATTAGGTGAATAAAAAACATCATATGATTTATAGTTATAACGGAAAATCATCGTTTGTAAAGTGGAAGGCATAGAGTCTATGTGAAATGATCATTGGTCAATTATGAAACCAGCCTATTTCATAATTTGGTTTTCTTTTAACAATAATTTTAGATTTTCTATAAAATGATATTCCAGGGCCCAACAGGTTATATAGCATAAATATGTGAAGTACACCTGCAGAATGGAAACAGTACAACAAAATGGCCGTTTTACACTTTTTTCTAGTTAATTCCTCTCTATATATTCTATTCTCTATGGTACTGACCCTTTTCAGTTCAAACTAAGAATTAAAAGCAAAAATATTTCAGAATTGGCATTCTCTTGCAACCACGTCTGCTCAGAGTTGGAAACTTGAGACGGTAATAAAAGGGCATCTTAGAGCCTGGTTTCGATTTTGAAAACCAAGTTTCGGGTTTAGAAACCTAGTTTCGCTATACATTGGATTATGGCGTTAAAAGTAACAGAAACCTAGAGTAACAGAATACTAATAATTTTCACATTCCACAGTCATAACTATTAACCAGCGTAAAGGTAAATAAAAAGTCATCTTTCAAGAGCTTTTAGTTTAAAATAAAGTTAAAGTAAAGATGTTGTGTCCAATTTTTGACTGTAATTTTTTGTCTTTTCAGAGAATTAACTTTAAAAACAAAAATATTCTTCGCGAGGATTTTATCTAAAAGATTCAACAAAATTTAATTTTAATTTTTTTCCCAATTATTCATAAAATTTCTCAACTTTTGTATTATTCTGAAGAAAAAAATCTTTATCCAAAACCCGGATTTGAAAAAAATATAAGTTTCATGCCGGAGGTTATTGAATGACAATACGTGCATATTCTTACTGCATAGTGCATATATTTGCAAATATATAAATGCAAAGCAGACCAGACTTACAGTGATAGTCTAAATAAGCCGAAATAATAAAAATATTGAATGATTCAAATTCGTCTTTGGCCAAAGAACTAGTTATCGGTATTCAATTCAATGGTAAACTGCTTTTAACAATATATTTTTATGAAACAGTTATTAAAGAAAAGCCCTAGTCCATTTCCAAATGTGGTCAATCATCTGTGTGCTTTTACAATTACTAGAGAAATGAATGATTTCATTTAGAATGAGATATTTTCATGGTTTTATTTAATTAACTGAAAAAAACAAAATTCGTATATCTCCGGTATTCATGCATGCAATATTATTGTTTCATAAAAAAATTGTTGCTTAAATCAGGTTGAATACCGCAAACTTTTTCTATAGTCAAAGACTTCTTCATAACAACTTTATTCAATATAAAATAGATCAACAATAGTATTTATCATTTGTAGAATCATAGAGAGAAAAATTCTCTCATTTTATCTATTTTATCTATTTTATCTATTTTATCTATTGCTGTAATGAGCTGCTTTTCGTAGAGCTCTCTATTGATTAAGGTTTAATCAAAAACTTTATCGAATAATTTTGCAAGCGTAGTTGCAGACTTTTCATCTTTAAATTAAAATTTCGAAATTGAGAATTTTTTTGCAAACGTAGTTGCAATTGAATGACTTTTCATCTATTTGAATATAGAACAGTTAAAGCAAAAAAGACCAGAAATTCGCAAAACCGGAAAACCGGAAAAAGACTTTTCATCTTATATTTTTAAAAAAATCCAAAAATAACCAAATAGTCAAAGACGACTTTAAAGTATCAATCAATTAAGATTATTCCGGGTTATAAAGACTATCACTGTATAGGAATTGCGCAGAAATTTCTCATGTTATAGCTGAAGGTAATGAAATCTTTTGATTATATAAAATGAACTTTTTGGTGGATTTAGTTTTTAAAAAAATGGTACATTTTTTCGACCCCTTATTCTAATTTTGTATTAGTAATAAACAATAAAGACAAAAGTAAAGTTTATGTATTCATTTTTTATTAGAGGTCAGACTCAGAAGTAATTGAGATTTAAAGTTTTCATCAAATAGTTTTTTTTAACTGAAGAAAATCATCTGTAGTTTTCTTTTACCATTTATGAATATTTAATTAGCTAAGTATGTCGCAATTTCGTTAATTTCATTTTTTTGTTAGGGTGGGCCAAAAAATGGTTAGTCGATTGCCCTTAAAAATGATTTATTCACAATACTAATCTTTTATTATTTATTTATTATTTTCCTAGCAATGTTTGTAGACCGTTTAGTTCAGTCATTTTTCAATCTGAAACATGAACGTTTTTAATCAATAAATAAATAGATATATTTATATATTATTTGCAATTTTGCAACGCATGAAATGAATATCATATCATATATGATTATTGTATAAATATTAATATGCTTGGGAACCCCATCCTGCCTGGAAACTAAACTTTTGCCATAAAAGTCAATCCGTATACTCAACTTAGAATTTTTAAACCAAACTTAAAATTTCCCGTTATTCTACCGAATTCTGTAATCAAATTAAGCCTCAGCACTAAATTTAGATATAATCTTTAACCTTTACTAAGTGTGTTTTTCAACCTCTGGAAAATTGCAACGGTTGCATTTTGAAAGCAAAATTGCACAAATCTAATGTCTGAATGCAAAATTACAATGATAATAATAATATGATTTTCCTTGTATTCCCTCATTAATTCATATACTTCCAACATAATAAATAACTGACGCAGACTCAAATCTAAATTGTAAAAATGCATTTAAAGTGTGATTGTAATCCTTAGAATTCGGAAACGGAAGTTCCACGGAAGGACAGAAATACATGTTATCGAATGCTACGAAAAAATTAAATCAACAACTTAATTATTTAAAGAAGAAAGGAGGTGAAGTATGAATCTTGGAATAGATTTTTAAAGAAAATTGAATAGAAAAAAAGTTTTTTCAGGACTGAAAAAAATTAAAAAATTTTACAATCACAGTTCTTTTTAAAATATCACTTTTTTGAGAATTAAAATTAAATTCAAGTCTGAGATGAAACGAACTTTTGCGGACCTTTTACGTTGTATCCTGAGAAAATGAAAACTAAAAAATATTCTCTAAACTCTCTCTAGCTATCCTGCAAACCAGACATTTATCAGAGAGAAGTAATAAATAGAAAAGTCAAATCATAAAATCAAATGAATATACAGTTTGACTTTCATGTACATTATTTTTCATGTAACACAATTTTTATATTTTTCAACTTAAAATTGGAGAATCATATCGTTTTTGTAGTTTACATTTTCATTTTGAAAAATTGGAAATCTGAGACATTTTTCCATATAATGATTTACATATGAAAAACACACAAATAAAGGAGAAACTAAATTGGCAGGTTTTAGTAAAGAAAGAATTTTCAAAATCAAACCTGGTCATCTTTTACTTAAAAACCCTTTTGAATATCCTAATTAGACTCTGCTTTATAGCCAGAAGGACTTTGTGACCCTGTAGTTATTATGGGTTTGATATTATGCTGCACAACAAGTTTAAAAAAATAAAAGAATTAAGTATTTGTCGCTAACTCAGACTTTTTAGATTCCTAAATTTTTGTAATCTGATTGCGAAAATTTTTGATATTTCAAACTTATGAGACACATTTGATTTAACATGATTCAAAGTTTAAAATAACAAAGGTCTACGAAATTAGGTTGCAAAGAAATAGGAGTAATAAAATCAGAGTTTGTTTATAAAGTATGATACCTCAGGTTGTGAAATGTAAAGTTGTAAAGTTTTCTCTGTTTTACAATTCTATGTTCCACATATATAGAAGTCTCAGATTTAGCTCAAGATAACAAACCTGCTTTAGTCCTTAATATTTAGACGCAATAAATCTGTTTTGGGTTTTTTAGAATATGTGGTTCTGAAGGGGCATATATTAAACACAAGCTGATTTTTTTAGCCTATAAAACCCCCCGGCCACCCATGAGTGTCCACACAAAAATTCACCCCAATATGTACAGCCGTTTGGCCGGCTATACGCATGACATACATATATAGACGAATGTCTTGTTTTATTATTTAGATTAGGTAGAAATAAATTTTAAAAAGAGGTATATATTTTAAAATAAAAATTTTTCGTTTAAAATGGTGTATGAAAATTAGTTTTGTTTTGATTAGGAAATATCCTGAAGGGAAAAAATAAAAGGAAGATAGGAAAATGATGGAAGAAAGAAAAAAATAACAAGGAAAAATAAAGGGAAAAATAATTGAATTGAGATGAAGATGAATTGGTGAAAAAAGAAGAAACATACTGAAAATTAAAGTTTAAATGAAAATGAAGGAAGGAAGGATTGATTATAAAGCTCTGGAATAGGAAGACGACTTTTTGGCTCGTAATATGACTTTAAATAGTCAAATAAACATGAAACACAATAAAATTGTGCAGCGTAAACAGACCAATTTCAATTGGTAATTGAATTAATAAGTTCTAGTGAAACAACATTTGTAACAACATCAAATAAACTTAATGTGTGCCTTTAATATTGTCTTCCTATTCCAGAGTTTTCTGGTTATCACAGTAGAAAAAAGTAAGAAAAATCAAAATAAAGGATTAGAAGAAAGAAAAATAAAAAAGAAAAGGGAAATTGGAACTAAATGAAAGTGAAGGAAGAAATGAAAGGAATTAAGAAAGGAAAGAGCCTGGAAAGAAAAACCAAAATGGAAAGCTAGGGAAAATAAAGGAATTAAAAACTTTGACATTTATTTAGATTGATTGAAAAAATATTTTTTTACATACTTTTTTTAAAATTTAAAATTTTTAACAATTTTCTTAAAATAGCTATATAATAGCAGATGCAAATATTTTGACATTTCAACATTCCTTGTTCTTCATTTTCTTCTTGTTTGTACATCTTTCAATAATATTTTGGCTAATTTTGAAATTCTTTTTTTTTTGAGACATCTTTGCAGTTTGCCAAACTGCCAGCTTTAGAACAGATTAAGGTGCCTTTCTTATTTTTCTGCACTAGACACATTAGATGAATCAGCAACTAAATTCAAATTGAACTAATTCAGCTACAAATACATATCTAGTGTATTTTATGGAGGGGGGGGGGGGGAACATCTCCCAGCTCCATCTTCAATACTGTCTCCATTTGCTATTGGGAAAAATTGATAGTGTAAAGCATATCATTGGACAGTTCCCTTCCATTTTCCTGTTCAATTTTCGTTTCTCTTCTTGTTTCTTGTTTCTATGTTTTGAGGCCTCTCCAAATAGTTCTTGTGACACAGTGACATCGAGTTGTGGAGCAGATAGGAAAGAGGGAAGTTTGGATTAGATCAGGAAGGCGAGGGAATCGAGGGACTCCCACAGAAGATTCCTAATTTCTCCCAGATTTACAGTCTTTCCAAATTAAGCAAAATTTAAGGAAGTCCATAACTGCACTGCTTATGCAAAATGGAGAGTTAAAAGCCTTAAAGCCCCATCAGGTGGAATCTTCCACTGCGTAGTCCAGACCTCACAGGCAGCCAAGTAAAAAACCAGTATCGTTGTGCATGTCTTGTATACCTATTATAGGGGTTATACTTTTGTGTTACTTCTTTTAGCTTGGATGTTGATGAATCCATAAGCTGAAGATGGAGTTCTTGTTTACTATTTAAATCATATGTTGCTACTCCCTTTTAGGATAAGTCATGAGCAACTAAACATAAGAACTCCTCCAAACTGTGGAGCCAGAAGTCACTATACACCTTCATGAGCAGAAAGCAACTGGCTGAAAAAATATCATATGTACAGGGTTACAGGGGCGTATGACGGTGATTACTATTTGAGGAACTCTGGACTCCCTCCCTCGTCCCATATCATATTAGATCGTCAGTCAGTCTAAATTACGTTTTTGGGGACTAAAAAAGAAATTTTAAGAATATATAATTTTGTAAAATTGATTAAGACTATATATATTTTTTTCCTTGCAGAAAATATTTGGTTGTTCGAGTATTAGGTTTATTTTGGCGTTAAAGCTTGAAGATATGATATGATATATCATGATAAATCATGATCATGATAAATCATGATCATGATAATAATAAACTTTAAAAACCGTTTAGAGCATTTTTGGTGCTGTTTTGGGATTGGTTCATAGTATTTGTGTAAACAAAATTTACTGTTTCTTAATATATATTTTTTATTAGATTAGTATGATTAAATAAGTTTGACTATATTACAATGAACGAACCACATAAATGGGAATTCCGTCCCCCTCCGGGGGGAGATGTAGGAGAAGAGCTGGTTATTTGTCGAGACAAGGTTTGGATTTTATTTTATTTAATAAAAAATTGACTCTGCTATAACGAAGTATCTGTTAAACGCGCGCCAAAGTTTGACAAAATAATATTTTTCGATATGAAATTGCAAAGAGAGCAAATGTACATGTAATCAAAATATATTGTCAAAAATCTAAATTATTTCAAAAAAGTTATCGAAGATGTTTTGTGTAAAATTAATTGTCATTTACTTACATCTAATTAAACGCTCACACTGTCGGTTTTATAAAGTATTGTTTACCATTATAAAAAAGTATCCACTGTACATATTTTGGTTTACAAAATATAAAATCATTCTGGACCTCAGGGATATCTTATCTTAGTTCCATGACTTTATCAAACATGTCGATTGGACTGGTTCGTTTTTTTTACGCGTTAATGTTTTCACTCGGGACATAATAGCAAATTTTTAAGAAATTCTCTAAGTTGATTTTTTTTGTGGATACTGTTAAAATCCAGAAATGGCAAATAAAAATAAACTTAAATTATTGCAGGTTTCCGAGAAAAAAATGAACTATTTTATCCTTTTTCAGTGGTTTATACTTTCCTTAAAAATTATCCCTTCTGTTGAAAAATAATTGTTCTCCCCCTGAGCAGTTTTTTATCTTTGTTTAGGAGATGTGCCGACTGGGCGTGATGTGTCCAGCTGCCCACTCTGCTAGAGAACTAGAGGAATGGAAGAAGAGAAAACAAGAACAGATCAGGAAACAGATACAGAAGGGAACATACTCAGACAGAATTCTCAAGGAGATTTTCTCCGAGTCAAGGTAGGAAAGATTGTCGCACTTCGCAAAGCAATATTTTTCCAGATTTGTGTCGATTTTTTAAGTTGGTAGGGTGGAGGGTCGGTCGGTCGACTTCAACTTACCATCTGATATTTTTATCCTGAAAAATAATGTATTCCCCCAAAAGAATCATTTAGTTTCTTCAAAAGATATTTATTTTACTGTTTTATTTATGAAAATGATGCCAGTTTATTCATTTAATCGAGTAGATATATGATCATCTTTTTTGGAAATCCGACTTAAGATTTTTACAATTTTCCTTTACGAAAAAGGTGTTGCCAATGAAATAAACTCTAAAAAATTGTTCCTGTCCTCTCTTAGTTCATCTGGACCCCCCCCCNTCCCCCGTGATAGTACTATCTAGAGCCCGCGATTTAAAAAATTCAAGAAAATATGACTCGGGTCTAAGCTGTAGTTGGGCCTTGTTTACGGCTTGGGATTTCGGATTCAAGCTATATTTTGTTTTACACTCCTAGCTGTCAATCACGTGACACAAGCTGTCGTCAGAGTTGGGTCTTAGATTGGGTCTTCAATGAAGGGTTTAAGGAATTACGACCCGAGCCGAAGATTTAAAATCGCGGGCTCAGGTTAAGATAAATAGACTGTCACGAGCGTTGCTCTTTTTCAGAAGGGGGAGGGGTGTGCTGCATATTTGGTTAAAAATTACCAAAGAATCATGTTATTAATGTAACATGATAATTTATAATAATAAATTAATATAATATGCGTCATGCCATCTATAAGCTTATACAGAGGGGGGGGGTCTATTAGAGCCCAGTCCCCCTGTGTCAGTAAAATCTATGCAACCCAGGAAATTTTCTGGCCAAAACGGGTGCTGAGTCCCTCTGGAAAAAAAATCTGCACTTTAGTTGTTTGTTTATTTTCAATCATTACAGTGCAATTATTAAATAACTCATGTTCAAGTGATTAAAAATGAATATATGTATGGAAGCATTCATATTATTTTGCTTTATTTATTAGAAAATTGAGCAGATTGTTCTTTGGAAAATGAGTTTCAAAGTTTTGGGAATAAAAGTGGAGATAAACTTTCAAGCTGTTAAGCCTCTATTTGATACTTTTGTCCCAAATAATTAATTTATTTTACTATTTTAAATTTAGAACAAGAAAAATGCGTTTTAGAAAGGGTGGGTGGGGGTAGGGGTAACACTGCTTTTGTTTTCTAGTTGTAATCTAATAATAATTACAACTGTTTCAGCTCCCTGCCGCCGATGAGCACTAGCCTGCCCGGGGTCAAGGTGGTGTGTGACATGAAGGAGAACTTGAAATTTGTGACGAGGAACTCCAGCGCTGTCTGGTGCTATCATCTTAGCTCACACCTTTTTCTCAAGGTAACCAGACCAATTGTTCTGTTAAAGGGAGCGGAGGGGTCATGGATTATTAAAGGATAGCTTGGTAAAACCAAGGAAGATACACCGGGGACCAAATCTAATGAATTAGAGAGGTCGCTGAACTACTTACCACATGTTCAAATCCTAAATCACCGATTCATAAATCTTTAACTTTGAATCAGTGTTTCAGGATTTGAACCGGCGAAAGATAGTTCAGAAACCTAGCACAAATTCATTAAATTCGGTCCCAAGGAACCCCAATATCTTTTTTTACAGAAGTGCTCTGAGATGAATGTTTTTTTTAAAAAAAGCATATTTTATATTCAAAATTAATTTTATTTCCCATAAAAAATCGTTTATTTCCCCCGATTCAGCGTGCGTATAAACCATTTAATAATACATACCTCATATCTGAGGAAAAAACTTTTTTTATAAAGGGGGGGGGGGTTGNCCCCTCACACACAAAAAATACTTATCTAAAAAGGTGAACACTTTGCATATTTGTCATAATTGCTAAATTTCCCAACATTGTGTTCTGCGACGTGCAAATCTTTTTCAATGTCTTCCTGAGATTTATTATGTTAACAATTTGTCAATGGCCACAGATGCGGAAAATAAATATATTATAATCAAATTCTGATTTGATAAGAAATTAAAAAAATGATATAAATTTTTCGAGATTTGATAAGTTTCAACATTATTTCTTTTTAAATCTTCAATTTTTATTTAAACTTTTTTTCAGCGAAAGAAATTTTTCCAACAAATATCTTCTGTTTGAGTTTAAAATACTTCTAGGGAAAATTAAATTTTCTAGAAAAGGGATTATTATCCTTTATTTTTACTTAGCACTCAGCTCCGTTTCTGGAGACTTTCTAAAATCCAGGCGATCAGCCCAAGACAGCTCCGTTTCTGGAGACTCTCTATTATTAAAGAGAATCTCAACGAGATTGTTGCAACCCCGTTTCACAAGAGTTTGGTAAAATACTAAAAATTCACAACTTTCCTTGATTTTTTCATTTAAATCTGATAATTTTCAACAATTAGATAAACGAAGATATCTTCCTCGATGTTGCTCATACAAAGGTTTAAAGAGTATTGTTATGAATCTCTAGATGAAGGGTCACTTAAAAATACGTTCACAGTGAAGTTCAAAGTAATCTAAATTGACCTCTTCTCAGGGGTAATTATTTTTTTTCATTTCAAATTTGAGCTTTTTAGGGGTTAATGAGAATGGGTATAGGGGTAAGAGAAGGTGTATGGGGAAAAAAACGAGGGGGAAAAAGAAAGAAAAAGGGGAAACAGGGAATTATGAAAAAAAAACTTATATTTTTACCCTCAATAGTAATGAAAAACTCTTCAACCCTTTATTAAAAATACGTCAGTGGCATTTTCTAGATTAAAAAACACTGAAAATAAAAATGATGGAGACATATTCGTCTTGAGCGATTAAATCAAACCAAATTGAAACGATCTAGAGTGTGTGAATCATTTCTGAAAGTTAGGGTGACCAGTTCGGTCAGCCCATGGATACGTTTCGGCGGCTAGGAGCGCCGACCACTATTTCACTGAATGATGGGTTGTCCTTTAATAATAATAATAATGTTTTAAAATATAATTTTAGGGAATAAGTTTACTTCATGTTGAGAACCTTACTTCATGTTGAGAACCTAC
>NW_019398494.1:0-6083 GCF_000591075.1 Eurytemora carolleeae
CCAGCCCATTAACCAAACATTTTCACGACAAAACTGTTTTCTGAGTTAGACAATTGCTCAATTTACCGAGGAGGGTCTTTGACATTTGACCAATTCGCGCTCTTGTTCATTACGTCAAGTGTTTTCAAACACACTCAGCGCACCGGAAGACAATTAGAGCAGGTTAAAAATAGATAAAGAATATTTAAAGGCACTTCCGGCGAACTTGACCCCGTTAAAGGGACTAAGTGATGAAAACTGATTTAAATTGTACTTTAAACAAAAATGGCGCCCAATGAATGAAGGAGATACGAAAAGTTAAAGAACTTCAATCATCAAATTGAATCTCAATTTTAAATTTTGAAATTTTGAAAGTTTTGATTTGTAGAACTTTGCTCTGCTCTGCACGCCATTTTTAAATTTCCTGTCAATACGGAACAGAACTTGCTTAATTAAAAGTTAACTTTAATTTCCTGATTTTAATATTTTCAACTTTCAAATCGACCAAACAGAGAGGGAGGGGTTCAAATTACGATTTAAACAAATTTATTTGTAATTATCAAATTTTAGGGATGAAAACCCCCGTCCATAATGTAGAAAAAGAAAGAACACATTTTTGAACAAAATCTTACAGATTATCAAGTCGGTAATATTCTCGTGTTTTAAAACAACTGTTGAATTTTATAAATTAGCTTTGAAAATGTGTTTAAACATTAAAATGTTTAGTTTCATGAAAAAGCTACCGCTCTCTCAGAATAGATAGGTAACCGGTCTCAGATTTCAAAAGATTAAAGAAATTGTAAAAAATGGAATATTACGATAAAATTTGATCTTTTACTTTCAAACCTGGAGGTAAAAAGATTAAACGAAATTAGATAATTAAATTCTTTAATTTCCACCATGCTTTAAATACACACAGAGACCTTCCAAATTATATTTAAATTCAGTCCTGGGAAAATATTTTTTTGCCATGAAATTGTAAGAATAATTAAACTTGTAAAAAAAAATGTCTGAAACCATTGTAATTGTGAGAAGACGTGATAATTCAGAATTGAAAATACCCATTTTTAGAGACGAGGGGAGGGGGGGGGGGGTAAAAACCAGAAAATTGAGAAACAGTGTGTAGAGCTGAGTCGCGGTCTTTTCGCCCAAATTTGTCCATTTTACGAGTTAGTCTGGAGCAGATTCAATTCTAGAATAGTGGGAAACTGCTGGTAACCATGCAATCTATCATATCTTGGGATTTTAAAACATTCCGGACACATGCAGTCAGACCCATAAAACTGTGGAATATGAAGAATAATCATGCCTATTTGATGTGGTTATAAAGCAAATTATAGTTTTACCAGTGGGTAGAAAATTATCTTATTAGGTTAAATGGGTCTGTTTACACTGCACAATTGCTGTTTAATTTTAAATCGGACTATTAGAAATTGTATTAATTGAGTCGATCAGTTTTATTTAACTCACCGAGAATTGGTTTATCTTTCCAAGTATGTTCAAAACCAAAGCTAGTCCATCATTTTCATTTGTACTTTTTAATCAAAAATAAATAAGTTTTTATAAATGTAATAGTTTAGTAAATAAAACAAGTAAAAAATAATAAAATCATTTGTGATAATTGTGGATTTTTTCGAAAATTCGAGAGAAAACAAATTAAAAAATATAAAGTCAAATAATTTTTTGTGAAATAATATTTTGTTATTTATTTCTGGCCTACAGTGTCCGAATATTCCTTTGAAACTTGACACGGAGTAGAATCAGATTAAATTTTATTAATTATAATTAAAACTCAAAGTAAAAATCTAAACTCTGCGACAGTTCCATGATATAATTAAATTTTAACATTTCATGCCAAAATCCTGTTTTCAGAGCTTCACCCATGGAGTAAGGAATAGAAGGGAGATATAACTGACGCGGTTCGCCCTACCATATGACTATACATGCTTTGCAGACACTACTTCATTTGTATAAGAAATATTCAGAATAGGTTATTGTATACGTGGTAATTGTACATCAGACAAATATTTCTTATTCAAATGAAGTACCGTCTGCAAAGCATGTATATTGTATAATCATATGGTAGGGCGAACCGCGTCAGTTATATCTCCCTTTTATTCCTTACTCCATGGCTTCACCGTATATGTGTCATCGGGAAAAAGTAGTTTTGAGTCAAGTGCATTTTGAGAATTGATTTGGATCAAACTTATAGTAAAACAAGCAGAGAAAGATGTTAAGTTCAGAATTGCAATTTTAACTTTCAGTTAAATAAAAAAATTTCTTAAAGAACCTGTAAAATCTTTCCCTGGGATGTTTAGAAAGATGAAAATTTCCCTGTATGATAATTGAAGGACTGCAGTATGGTTTTGGTGAATTATATTGACGTACTAAGCCTAGGGGTGTCTGAAATATTTTTTTTGCATTTTTTTGAAAACGTCCCATAAACCTAAAAAAGTTTAATTTTGATAAAATTTTTTGTTCCGGGTGATTGCATATATTTATTGAAAACTTTTTTAAACCGACATGTTTTTTCTAAACTAACTTTTTTAAGAAGAAATTATTTTTGGAATTTAAGGAAAAATGCAAGAAAGGAAAATTCAGAAGAGATCTTATTTTATTACCTTTTTTTCGAATGGATTTTGAGGAATTTGAAACTTCCTTGCTGCTCTCCTACCAGAGATCACGATATAAAACATTCACAAATTGATTAAAATTTCTAATCAAACTCTAAGATCTGGAATTTTAAGGAATTCTGGGACGCAAAAACACAACGCTTTTGAGGTCGGGTGAAATCTCCAAATTGACAATAAAAAGGTGAAAAAAGTGTGATTTGGGGACTCATCAGGTTTTATTGATATAGACTCGCTATCATTAAATGAAAGCGAGATGTTACAAAAAACTGACCCAAAAATGTAAAAAATGGCTTCTACGGTTTATAAATGGGGTATTTTTGTTTTATTCGAGGGTTTAAAGAACTTTTTATCTCTGGTTTGCTAGAGAGAGGTAAAAAACATCTGAACCGTCTTAGCACTTTGATAAAATCAACAAATGCATGATATAAACTTCTTTTTGGCTTAATAAAAATAGTTTTAAAACAAGACAGAAAAAAAGCCAGGGAGATAAGCTAGCTATTTATGTAAAATAAACATATATCATATATGTTAAGTACAAAACTTTATAATGTACAGAAATTAAACAGTGTACAGTAAAGTCTATTTACAGTGTAAAATGCACTGTAGAGTTTTTGTTGTACATGTATTGTACTGTGTACAGTGTAGAGTGTAGAGTATACTGCACTGTACATAAAATAATGTGTGTGTGGTCTTGCATAATTGTGTGAATAAACATGTTTGAGTCTATGGCATATAAATGGTCCTAAAGGCATCTATTCATCTATACTATAGTCTCGATCTATCTAAATAAAAATCTAAATATTATTAAAATATAACTCGTATAAATGAATACATTTAACACTAAATTTATATTTTTAATTATGCCAAATACAAATTTAAAGAATTGTGTATAAAATAAAATAAAGATATATTTATCTATTGATATGTCTATCTGTCTATCTATCTATCTATCTATCTGTGTATCTGTGTATATTCGTTTATCTGTATATCTGCAACCAATGGCACCATGAAATCTTATCTTACAGGGACATAAAGTTTAGGAACAGGGTGCTGAAAACGGGCTGTAAATAATTTTATATACAGGGAGGAAAATTTCTAAATTCATGAAAATAAATGAAAAAGAACATAATAAGATTAGCAATACATCAAAGGTCGTCATAAAACTGAATAAAAAGCTTCATTTCCCCATTAGAAGAGTAACTAGGAGATGCCTACGGGCAGCTTGAATAATTTAACCAAGCTGAAATGGTTTAAAGAACAGGATTTTTCAAGAATTAGGACACTTAAACATAGAAACCACTTAGCAGATATATTTTTAAGTATGATACTTTGGACGATTCATCTTTCAGAAATGAGAGGGGGGGGAGGAGGGGTGGAGATAAAGAAACATCTTTTTACACGTTGTTTAAAATTAATCAACTCATCTAAACTCCATATGGAACCTGAAAAGTCGGACAAGAAAAGGAGTAAAAACAAAATTTAATATTTTTACAAATTTCGTTCTCCCATGTTTATCTTGGCTTTCCGAGGAGGAGAGAGGACTGAATTCCGTCAAACTTTTTGCAGAGATAGGTGACAGGAGAAATAAGGGAAGGAGGAAACGGGGAAGGAGAAAAGGGGGAAGGAGTTAAGCTGTGAGGAGGAGGGGAGGAGGAATAGGGAAAGGTAAAGAGAAAAATTAAAGAAAAATTAGTTTAGAGATTAAATGGAAACATTGAAAATCAAAGTAGAATTAAGAAATATAACTTTTTAAGCAGTTTAACGAGATCAGGACGGGAAAATACGAGACAGAATTGATGAGAGGAAATTTGATGATGAAATTAAGAAGAAAAAATTGAACAGTAAAAGAAAAGAAAAGAAAAGAAAGTTCATGTAATTTAAAGTTACAAAGTATAGAAATAATCAAAAAGAATTGTTATACAAATCAACAATATATATTAAGAAGAGTTTTATAAAATATGTTTTCATTCTTTTGCTAAAAAATGATTTTTTTGTGCAAATAAAAAGTTAGATAAAAGTCTAAAAAGAAAGAAAGAAATCTGTGACAACATGGCTAAAAGCCTTTCTAGTTGTTTTTTCTGAAATATTTAGAATTTTCGAAAACTCATTTGATTACTCTGAAAAATAAAGTTTAAAAATAAAATATCATAATGTCGCATTGTGCTTCTAGTTGTACAGTGCACCAAATAAAATGAAAAATAATACTACAATTGTGCAATAGAACAGTAATGTTTATGGTTGGGTACATGATGCATCTATGCATCAGATAAAATCAAAAATTGCATCTAAAAATGTGGACAAGGTCCCTATTGTTTGAGAAACCCAAAACTGCATGTTTGCATTAAAGCCTGTGAATTGCATACCTGATTCTTAATTTCACATTTCCGGCTTGTTTCACTTTCAGGTTTAAAGATAATATTTACATCAGAGTGTACTTGGAAATATTTTCACGGATTTTCTATATCACAGATCAGCTGTTGCAAAATGCGCCAACACCTCTTTCTGGTTGCTCTCTACTCAGCCCGGAGTAGACTGATCTTATGTTCCTGGGCGGACCGGGCCTTCCACCCATTTTCCAATATCATGATCTAACCCTTTTTAGTTTCCAGATATGTGTGCTGGCGTGTTGGGTCGAATTGCAGGGCAGTCCAGGCAGGGGGAGCCGTCACGTCTTTCGCATTTTGCACATATCGTTCCTACAGTTACATCCAAAACCGGGGAAATCAAATCGACGTTTGGGGGCGCCGTGCCGGACCGGTCCGGGGAATGCTGTTCTCTGATTGGCTGGTTGGAGGTGAGAACCCGCCTTGATTGGTTGGTCCGGCGGCGCCCTAGTTCCCAACCTCAATCCGTGAATATGAAAACGGTGTGAGCGGACCTAAGATTCCGTTTTTTTGCAGTGATTCCAGCTGAAATCTCTAGGTTGGGATGCCTTTATTCTTTGCACATGGGAGTATAGTGTCTACGGAGCGAAATCCGCTAAACCACCTGGTTTTATGTTCTACGCGGGTAGTTAGAGAGTAAAGGATACTGAACCCTTGTTTTAATGCCATATCCAGGTATGAGCAGTGACCTAATGGGTTTGGCTTCAATCAACATATCCTTGATGTGATAGAGCAGAATGAATTGCAAGTTTTACAAAATTATGTTCTTGTTAAAAATTGTTAAATACAAACTTTAATTTTTTAAAGTTGTGATGCATCCTGTTTTATGTTTTATGATCTAATTCGATATTGGTAAGATGTAACATTAGTTTTATGAAGGAACATTTGATCAAAAGTATGAAATTTATCGAAACCTCTATGTGTGTGACCAAAGTAAATTAATTGTGTAAGAGTTATTTCTTATAATGCCCTACTCCTACAAAAAAGTATCCTTCCTTCCCTTCATTGTCTTTCCTCTTTCCTACCCTTCCTTCTATCCTCTTTCCTACCCTTCCTTCTATCCTCTATCCTACCCTTCCTTCCATCC
>NW_019398494.1:6366-10763 GCF_000591075.1 Eurytemora carolleeae
TTCCCTACCCTTCCCTCCATGTACTTCCCTACCCTTCGCTCTATCCTTTTTCCTACCCTTCCCCCGCTTTCACCTAAACATAATATTACACTCATGATCATCCATTACTCCCCCTTGTCCACGCCCTTCCTCCCCCCATCCCCTTTCCCCCCTCACACCTTTCCCACTTCCCCTTCCCCCAGAGGCCCCCCCAAGTCCTACACCCTTCCATTCTACCCTCCTAAATGACAGTTTAGATTAAGATCTGATTGAATAATATTAAAATATATAAAAATGTAAATGCAAAGTGTAGACTGCAGTTGATGTATTTTTCATATATTCGCACCTATCAATCTATTCATAAACATTAAACTGATATTTTTTCCATCCATTCATTCATCCATCTAACTATCTATTCATAAACTCATCCTTGTTCCATCTATCCAACCATCCTTAAACTCTTTTTTGTTCCATTCATTCATCCATCTATCTATCTATCCATCCTCTCATCCTTGTTCCAGTCACCCTAGCCATCTGGATTTTTGTATCAATCTATTCGTTTCATACATAATTTTTTCTAGTTAAAAATCTGTTTTGAAGGTTTTTATGACCTTCACCATCTTTATGCTTGTTGTCTTATGAACTCTGTTTTTTAAAGTAGACACCTTTTTAAAAGTTGTCGATTATTGAACATTGTTCTTTAATAAAAATCTGGGAAACCCTGTTCAATGAGATTTCTCAGGTTTTTTATAATAATTGTCTAGTGAACCCTGTTTATTGAAGTTGTTTAGTCTAAGAAACACGATTTTATACTAAAAATCTAGGAAACCCTATCTTCAAATGAAAATCTAGGAAACCCTATTTTCTAATAAAATCTAGGAAACCCTATCTTCAAATGAAAATCTAGAAATCCAGTTTTCAACTAACAATCGAAAAAACCCAGTTTTCTAATGAATTTTAAGTGGAAACCCTGTTCTTTATTTTGACAAATATCCTGAAGAGAGAGAAATTGTTCCTTTAATTACTCTCGGAGATAAATAATTAAATGCTAATTAAATTAATTACTTATTTCCTTAGAAATAATATTTAAATGATTAGGTGTAGCCAGTTCTTTTCACGATACCACGGTTTCTACTTTTCTTCTTGTATTCTATACTTTGTTTGAATTCAACTTTCATTGGTTCTGTTCACTGTTCAGTTGTACTGATCATAGTTATCCGGGTTCCTTGTTCAGTGTTCAGTGTTCAATGGCTTTCGACTCAAAATTCAGTGTTCAGTATTCAGTATTTAGTGTCCAGTGTTCAGTGTTGAGTATTTAGTGTTTAGGGTTTAGTATTCAATATTCAGAATTTAATGTTCAGTGTTCAGTGTTCAGTATTTAGTGTTCAGTGTTCAGTATTTAGTGTTCAGTGTTCAGTGTTCAGTGTTCAAACTTCAGTGTTCAATAGCATACCATTTTTAAATTCAATGTTTTAAAACACTCTTATATACTCTAAAATTGTTTTTTTTTTGGTTTCTTTGTTGTTTTCAAATAGATTCTAGTACAATAGATGGCAACGTAGAATAGATTCTAGTACAATAGATGGCAACATAGAATTCTTACATTCTCAACACCTGTATTCTTACGTCACAAGTGTCAACTTAGTTTTTGTGTCCGAAAAAATCATAATAGTAATAATTTTGGAATAAAGTGCTTATCTTAGGGTAAAATAAGTGCAATTTTGTGTGTTCTTTATTTTCTGTTTTTACACTTGACACTTGTGACGTCGTGTATAATTTGTCCATTTCTCAATTGCCTATTGTACCACTTCTGTATGCAGAGTTCATTAGCGCCTGATCCAATCAGGGTTCAGTCATATGTTTGTTGTCTATTCTGAACCAATAGAAATAGTATGGCGGTAACAACTATCTTTCTATCTATCTCATAGTTATGAATCATTCAATCCGCGCTATCAGTAAATGGAAATATCTACTTCTACTGAAACTATAGTGGTACTTAATAATCTATTTGGATATTTTTCATATTTTTCCCATACGCTAGTTTGTTATTACCAACATGAAAACAATTAAAGGATTTCAAATCTTTTTTCTAGAACTTTTTAATCTTCTTTAATTTATGAAATTATATTGTGAGAAACAGGGAAACTCCCAAAATAAAATAAAATATCTTTTCAAAGAAAATAATTAGAAAATGCTTTATTAGTACAAACTTAGATTATTTAATCTAACAGAATTTATAGTTTGAAATATCTATGAAATTGGATTTCACAGATATAAGGATTCGAAAATCAGTGTTTGTGACAAAGAATTAAATCTCTTTTTTTCTTTAGATTTAGAAGAGCTTCCCAAAAAATGAATGATTTGTTTTGGATCAGTATCAAATTATTTTGGATAAAGAGAAGAACTCAATGGGAATAGGGATATCTATATCTATCTTTATCTATATCACGGGCAGCCATAGTACATTTGAATTTCCGTGCCGGGTCAACCTTTCCGGTCCCAGTTTGTACTGTACCTAGCTCTATGGACAGGACTAGCCGGTGCAACAAGGTTGACGCGGTCAGACTTTATGCTTCATATAGGTTGAATTTACTTTTACTAAAAGGGCAGATTATCCTTTTTTTCTTTCTGATTATTTTGGAAACTTTATCTCACATCGTTTAATGATGCATTTTCTTATGATAACATGATATTGATTTAAAATAATGGTTTGTTATTGATACAAAAATTTGATTAAAAAGAGAAAATATTTTTCTGTATTTATTTATTTCATATTTTCAGTTTATCTAACTTTTAACAAGCATTTTGTAAGGGGTAAAAAATACTTCAAAATATATTTTAAAAATCCAAAAAACACAAAAAAAATTGAGATTTCAATTCTTACAATTTTTATTTTGTGAAAAATATAAGATTAATTTTCTCATCATTTTTCATTCGAATACTTTGAGAAAGTAAATATTTTACTGGACAATTTCAGGGATGAAAATATATGTTTACAAAAAAAATTACTTAAGAAAATTTTAGACAAAAAAAACTAAAATTAAAAATTTGATAATTTTTACTCTTAAATTTTTTGGAAACCCAGATTTCTGATTTGATAAGTGGTCTGGAATATCGGGCCATAGAGATGCTTCAAGCAAATCAAAATAAAATATTTTTTATCATTTAAAAATGATTTATTATTCCATCATCCTAAATTTGAAAACATATGTCATAAAAATGTTCAAGAAATACCTTTTATTGTTGGTTTTCAACCTTAATGGTTTGAAGGGACACAATTCCAGAAAAGTATTGAAGTGTGATTAAAAATCCCACAGATGTTGACTTTAACCGAATATTATAGAAAGATCATGAGTAAAACATAGCATGAATTTTTCTTTAGGTTTTCTTCTGGTTTTCTTCAGGTTTTCTATAGATTATTTGGGTTTTTTCTGTTTTTTCTGTAGCTTTTACCCTGTTTTTCTTCTGGTTTTTTCCTGGTTTTTCTTTGGGATTTCTCCTTGTTTTCTCCTGGTTTTCTTAGGGGTTTCTCCTGGTTTTCTTTTGGGTTTCTCCTGGTTTTCTCCTGGTTTTATCTTGGGTTTCTCTTGGTTTTCTCCTTGTTTCTCCTTGTTTCTCCTGATTTTTTTTCTCTTGGTTTTATCCTGGTTTGCCCCTGGTTTTCTCCTGATATTCGCCTGGTTTTCTCCTAGATTTCTTCTGGTTTTCTCTTGATTTTCTCCTGGTTCTCCTGGTTATCTCCTTGTTTTCTCCTGGTTTTCATCTGGTTTTCTGTTGATTTTCTCCTGGTGTTCTCTTGGTTATTTCCTGGTTTTCTCCTGATATTCTCCTGGGTTTCTCCTGGTTTTCTTCTGGTTTTCTCTTGATTTTCTCCTGGTGTTCTCCTGGTTATCTTCGGTTTTCTCCTGGTTTTCTCCTGGTTTTCTCCTGGTTTTCTCCTGGGTTTCTCCTAGGTTTCTCTTGGGTTTCTCCTGATGTTCTCCTGGTTTTCTCTTGTGTTTCTTCTATTTTTCTCTTGGGTTTATCCTGGTGTTCTCCTGGTTTTCTCCTGGTTTTCTCCTTGTTTCTCCTTGTTTCTCCTTGTTTCTATTGATTTTTTCTGT
Organism: Eurytemora carolleeae; assembly: GCF_000591075.1. Lineage (NCBI taxonomy): Eukaryota > Metazoa > Arthropoda > Copepoda > Calanoida > Temoridae > Eurytemora > Eurytemora carolleeae. The sequence goes on from NW_019398494.1 coordinate 10,449, forward strand.
TTTTTTCTTGGTTTTATCCTGGTTTTACCCTGGTTTACTCCTGGTGTTCTCCTGTTATTTTTTTCTCAGTTTCTTCCGAATTCATAATATTTTTCTCCCCTCATTTTTCATTGGGGTTTTACCTTTTTTGTTAGACACCCTGTAGATTTACAATCGGTGTCTCTATGTTGTTCACTTAAAAGCATTGGTCTGAATCAAGTCATGCATCGGTTTGAAACCATGTTTAGTTTGGTTGAATGCAACTGGATTAGGTTCAATTAGATATAGAATACTTTGAGTATTGTACCAACATTACATAGAGTTCAAGGGAAGGGA
>NW_019398495.1:0-8283 GCF_000591075.1 Eurytemora carolleeae
TGTTTTTTGAGATAGAATCTCCTGTCTGAGCATTTCCAACTAAAAATGCATTAACACAATCAATTAACAGAACAAAATATTAGAAATCAAAACAAACCCCTGTTCCAGCTTTAAAGAATGTAGACTTTTACAGGCCTATCTTTAAGTTTGTTGGGCACACATTTCATTAATATTTATACCTAACATGATCTCTATAGTACACTGTTGTATCATTAGAGACTAAAGTAGCAATACCATCAGAAACAACCAGAGTTCCAGGGTGTGGACACACTATTTCTAGATAAAAGTAGATGTTTATTATTGGATAAAATTAACCATAAGTAAATAAGTAGATACAAAATAAAATAGTTTAGTTACTTTCGCAAGATGTTGGAAGAGAGTAATCAAAAATCCATTTTGGAACATCACTTGCTGAACTTGTACAGGTTGCTTTTACTTCACTTGTCAACACTGGATCTGAATTTTTAATAACAGGGAATGACATAAATCAGTTAAAAACCATTTTTACCTTGAGACCCAGAGTTTGCAGGGATTGTGGTTTTGAACTCATATCCAGTTTTACAAGTGTAAGTCTTAATTTTTCCCACGATAGTAAATCCATTTAAATCATTAGAATATGCATCTCTTGGGTTGGATGGAAGAGCTTCTCTACAATACCCTGTAAAAAGAATGTTATTACCCTTTTTGAACCAATTAAACAAAAATATTAAAATGTCATCATGTTGGTACGACTGATACTTAAATACTTAAATGCTGTCATAAAATAAAATAACATATACTTTAGCTGCAAAGAAAAGAAAAATGGCGTAAACATGTTTGGAACTTACAAGAAAAATGTAATTATTGAAAAAGCTGATATCTAGTAAAATATTTTCTTGATGTCATGTTTTATTTTCCTTTATTTAAATAAATATATTACCAAAACAGTCTCCTAAAGTTGATCCATATTCATATTTCCAAGCCATGTCAAAGATATTAATATCATAAGTGCAATGTCCAGTTTTTGTTGTGTAAGCTGTATAGTATCCATTATTCTCATGAAAGAAAGCGCACCCATCATTACATTTTGCCTCAAATGTATTGGATGCACTTATTTTTGAAGATGAGAAATTGGAAGTCATATTCTGACCTGTGACACTGGCTGGACAGTTCTTTGCTAAACAATACTATTGTAAAAATATTTTCAAAAATACAACTGTTTATTAATGAAATAAAAATAAATAAAAAATTACTTCCTATGCAGCCTGACATGCACGCCCCAGCCACCTGCATTTTACCCTCTTCAGTCAGTCTGATTGCACATCCACCATTGTGGCATGTGTCCTTAATGAAGGTACCATCAGGTTTTCTGTAGGGAAAGATGCACTGGTCTCCATTTTCAGCCATACATCCAGGTTCAGTGGTTACTAAGAACATAGGCATAATAGGTCTAATTTGGCTAATTTAATCTTAAAAATAATTGATGCTTACCAACAAGAATCTCTGAGATATCTAATTCTCTATTATCTTCTTGATAGGCTAGTAGATGCTGAACTGGCTTATTAGGTCCCTCCCAATCTTCCCATTTGTCTTTTTTCAGTACTTGCTTTTGACCCGTCTCTGTAATTCATTTTTTCCATTAAAGGTACTGTTAAGTTAAAATAAAATGGGTATAGGCTAAAGTTTAGAAATTTCAGGTGCTAATCCAAACCAATAATAGTTCTATCTGATGTACTTGAGAAATTGATATAACACTGTGTCAGAGATATTTGTTTAGGGTTAATAGGGTCTCTTTAAATATTTCCATTAAAGTCAATGATAAACACTTTGAAGAAGAACACTCACACAATTAAAGAGCAGTTACGATCTAGCCTGGACTTTAACCAGTTCAGAATTTAAAAAAAATTCTTTCTCAGAATAAAATTCCTTTTACTGCTGGGTACCACATTTGTAAAGAACTTGTTCGCTGGGTTTTTAACATTTCTATTTGCTTTCAATTGCAGCTACTTGGTTTAACAATTTGTAATAATTTTTTTTCTTTTTACTGCAAGAAAAACTCTTTTTTCTATAGGGTGAGAAAAAAACCCAGATTATCAATGTTTTTGACAAAATTGTCTGAATTGTTGGGATTTTAGGCATAAGAAATAAAATGTTACAAAAAATTTAGAGTAGAAATCTGAAGTAAATGTTTCCAAATTATAATCTGAGAACCAGCTGTTACAACTATATTTTGAATTTTTTATACTTTTTATACTATTATATGGATTTCTTTTCTTTGGATTTCAGAATTTTAAAGATTTTTTCTGCTGGAAAAATGTGCTTTTTAGAACTTTTTTGCATTAAATATTTTTACATTTTTATTGTTACTTTTGCTTTCAAACTTCAGGCTTCACAATTTTAAGGATCTTTTAATAGTTAATAGTTCATCATTTGGAAGGAGAAATAAAATTCAAGAAATTGGTTTTGCTAGTTCTTTCTATTGAGTTTTTATTTCATTTGAAAAATTCAGAGAAGGTGACCACCTGTCCAACTACTAGATCCAGGAACCCGATAATACAAATTAATTTTGCTTTGCTTGTTGTCATCCTCATCAGTACCCAGCAGATAGATCCAAGTTATAGTAACAGGAGAGTTGTATGTCAATAGAGCCCACCTAAAATAAGAAAAACTCTTTTTCAAATGTATTTTTTGAAAAAAAGTTGTTTCTCGTATCAGTTACAGATACTCAAGGAATGCGTAAATTTCATTTAATTAAGATCAGATGGCAGACGGTTGTTTACCGAGCACACTATGTCCAGAAGCTTTTTAAAGGAACATGATGATTATGGTGAATTATAATGAATGTGTTTCCCAAGAAGTGTAGAATTTAACCAAATAGTGTGCAATTTGATCTGAATAGAATATAGATAGGTTAGATTTAAGAAACAGATTTGAATTCTATTCATTCTTAACCCAGATCCTACTTATCTGTTAGGTAATTAGGGCATAGATAAGGGGGGTGATTTGGGTAAGGGGGGGTCCAATTTGGCTTTTGTGATATCAAATTTTGTACGGATTGCATTTGGTCCTGAAAATTGAGATAAAATGCTGAAATTTTGCATTCAGCTTTTTATTGTGGTTATATATCTACAAAATATATCTTCAAAATATGAAATCAAGGATCTGAGAATGAAATAATATAAATATGTATTGATCATTCATTCAAAGATGGAATTAACTGATTTACAATGGTATTGGCCCTTGAAGGGGAAGTTGTCTGATCAAGTATGGATTAGATATCTATGTTTTTGTTTCTTTGAATTGTTTATTTATTTTACCCTTTCTCTTCAAAAGTGACTTGCACATTTCTTGCGTATAACAAATAATTGAAGAATTTAACACTTTTAACATGTCAACAATAGTTTCCACATTATTGGTCTGAGAAAGGTTTACTGAAAGCACAAAAATGTTATGCTTACTATCATCAAGGTGATATACAACACTTAATTTACTGCATGGTATGTAATCGTACTGCTCTTTCTATATTTGTACTGCATTTTGTGTAATTGTACAGTATTGTATTTAATTATACTGCATTGTATATGTAACTTTACTGCATTGTATGTAATTATAATGTATTTTATGTAATTATCCAGCATTGTATGTAATTGTACAGTATTTTATTTAATTGTACTCCATTGTATGTAATTGTACTGCATTGTATATAATTCTACTGCTTTGTATGTAATTGCACTGCATTGCATATTATTGTACTGAATTGGATGTAATTGAACTGCATTGTATGTAATTGTTCAGCATTCTTCTTTGCATGTATTTCCACTGCATTTTATGTAATTGTACAGTATTTTATTTAATTGTACTCCATTGTTTGTAATTGTACTGCATTGTATGTAATTGTACTGCATTGAATATAATTGTACTGATTTGTATGTAATTGGACTGCATTGTATGTAATTGTACAGCATCGTATGTAATTGTTCTGCATTGTATGTATATATGTACTGCATTGTATGTTATTGTACTGCATTCCTTTTTTTGTCGTGGAAACAATTTATATTAAGAAACAGTGAAAGCTAGAGGACGTTGGACATTTTGGGAATATTCTTAGCAAATATTCTTCATTTCAAGTTTTGCATAGCACATAAAAGCAAAAATTGCTTAGAAATACGAAAAAATTTGTCTTATATAACTCAGGATTTCTAAACGGTCAGAACTAATATGCTCCGACATTTATCAATGATATCAAGTCTATTTTAACCTTTAATAGCTCTGAAATGGACTTCAGAAATTATATGTAAATAAAAATTAGGTTTTGTGGATTTCTTAGTAAATGAGTTAAGAAATCTAATTCGGGAAAAAAGCTTTGAAGCATTTCAGAAAAGTATCAGGTAACGTCAGGATGAACTTACTACCAAAATCAATTTAACTTTTAACAAATATTAATGCATCTGAAGTGGCAAATAAAATAAGGTAGTCTGTAAAGTTAATGTTTGAACAAATAACAAATAACGTATATTTGAAAATTGGATAAAAAGTGATAATGTATAAGGTAAAATTTTGTCATCTTCCATTAAAATTTGTAATTATTTATCATTTAAACTAGTTTGAAATGTAAAAAAGTCAAAAGTAAACAAATAAAAATGGCTGCAACTTTAGATTTATCGTAAGCATGTAGAAAGGCTTACTTGTACAATGTACATAAACTGTAGTCAACGATAGCAGTGGGACAGATGACAAGTCTCCTTATCTATATCATGTAGGGATATTCATCCGTTAAGAAATGCCAACTCCTGATGGAAAAGCAAGCCACAGTTGAAACCAGGAATTCTATTCTTCATTCATCAAAAAGAGGATAGACAAGGGCTTGAAAACCAGGCAGGAGAAAATGGCATGACCTGGGCTAAAACCGAAACGAAAGTTAGTAGGAACGGTGAGTTTGAAGAGTTACCCAATCAAGGCGAATGAAAGGCGGAGAGTCTGCCAAGAAAGCTCCAGCTTTCTATGATTCAATGAATCATTAGTATAATTTTAATTGTTAATTTTTTTTCTTGTAAATACATTTTTGCTGGGGATTTACTTATGTCAGTTTTTAGATTGTCCTTATTTCAGACTACTTTTTAATGGTAACATGGCACACTGCTAAAAATGGACCATCAGGTTTCAAGACAAAACACCTAAATTTTTTCTTTGGATTATGTTTATATGCAGGCTACTGAGTTATCGTCTCAATTTTCAGAAAATGCCAACTGGGGAATTTTGAGCAAATCAATTTTTAAGAAATTGTAGAAATCAAGTGGATTCACACTTCACAGGTCTAAAATTAAACAAAAATTTTGTCTCAAGACTTTAATCTGCACTTCTGGTTTTTTATACGATATTTGTTTAACAGTATATGACATGGTCTCCAAATTTTTTTATTTTTCTTTAACAGTCATGAAACTTATTCTAGCAAAAAATCAAACCCCTAATAATCATTTGAGTTACTAAACCTGGTTTATTGTTTGTAAGTGCCAAATAATGTTAAAAAGATGAGAGGTGAAACATCATTAATTCTTGGCTTAAGAAATTAGATTTTTTTCACTTACGAATTTGTTTGATGCCGTTTGCTAGTTGAAATATGAGAGGAATCAAACCCAACTTTAGGATTAGCATCTTCATCTGCAAACAAAAATAAATTTGTACGATTGGATAAAAATCACTGCATTTTGCTTTCAGTAGAAAAAAAGTCCGCGAAATTCAATATAATACCATGGTTTTCTGAGTTATGTAAATTTTTCTTAAAGGAACGAACATTCTGAGTTTAAACTATATAGGTAACTAAAAAACCTCTATCTCTAATTATTGAGCACATGAATAATAAATATCTATACATATGAATAAAGAACCATGAGGTCAGGCCAGGGGTCTAGTATAGAGTGGGAGTAAAATGGTCACTGGTCAGTCATTAGATTTATGAATATTTAATTTTTCAATCAAATATTGTGGACCTATTTTTCTATACACTGGGGTAAAAGCCATTAGTTTATTTTTTGCTATGGTGATAATAATAATAGTAATACCTTTTTATTTATTTACAAACAAAAGAAACTCATTTTTAATAGATTTTACTGGATTTTAATGGACTTTCGTTATTTTTAATCAAAACTTACTATTTAATAATAAACAAAAGAAAATAATTTTTTGCTGGATATATCTGTAGCTCCAATTGTAATAAATTTCATAGTAAACCCAATATCTGTAAACCTGAACATGCTGCTATTTATATATTACGTTGTACATGGTCTGTAATCCAAATACGCTCATTGTTAATTAAACTATGCTTTTAGGTAACTACGTAAAACTTGTAATCACAATTTTAATCTTAACTACCTTTGTAAATAATGACGTGAAACAATTGTAATTTTGTTCATTAATCTAACATGTATCATATAACCAAAAAAACACATTAGAGTAATTTGTTCCTCATTTAAGGAAAACGAGAGGGTACCTGAGTCACATCTTGAAAGATAGATCAAGACTAGGAAGTATAGTTAATTGTATCTTGCAAGACAGATACCTGAGAATACAGATAGAGTTGTATCCAACTTGATATTGATGTTACGCGAGCCATGCTGCGTGTAGAAAGTCTGCTTGTCACCCCTGGGTATTTCTGAGTTCTCCCTGAAGATCTGTACGGAATGTATTGTGAAAGAACTAGTTTAGGAACTGTTTACAGACCGACTGCGCAGACGCAAGATTTCTCGCGGAGAAGTAAATAATTTATATCAGTATATGTTTATTCGTTTTGCAAGTATTAGCCGTGTTCAGAATTCTGGGATCACTGTGGTAACTATTTTATATATATTTATGCTTATCGGTTTGATTATAGTATGATTGATATTTATATACATGTTTATTGGTTCCTAGCCACAGTTTTTTAATGCCTGAGTGAATTATTTGTTGTAGTTGTATGATTTGTCACTCAAAGCTTTTTCTGTGGGTTTATTAAACTTGTTTAGATTGAAGGCTCAGAGAAATAAACGTTCGGAACCTTACTATCATCCTTTTATTATGAAGAGCGGTGAGAGAAGGGAGTCTTACGATCCGGTCCTGAGAAATACCACACGGTATATATATTAGGTCTTTAGGGAAATCGCTAAGTAGCGAAACAATTGACTAAGGTATTATTGAGTTCAAGATTTAGTTGTATCTTGTAAAACAGATACCTGATACCAGATAGAGTTGTATCTGGATTGATATTGACTAGGTTATTATTAAGGAACCTTGAGTTTGAGATTTAGTTGTATCTTGAAAGACGGATACCTGAGAACACAGATAGAGTCGTATCCAGATTAATATTGACTACAGTATTATTGAGGAACATTCAGTTCGAGATTGAATTGTATCTTGTAAAAACAGATACCTGAGAATATGGAAGGTTATACCTGGATTGGTAATTATATAAAAATATTTATTGGAGTAGGGCATATACATTACAAAAGTACAAAAGCAAGAATAATGAACCTATAGTCAAATGCCACAGACTCCAAGGAAGAAAAGTACTGTGATTACCTTGTTGAACAGGAAATAAGAGAAACTGTGTCAGAAGAAACAGTAACAGTACAGCAACAAGTTATGACTGCAAGCAGAGTGTACAAAGTACTATACCTACAGAGTACCAGAATATATAAAGTACCAGAGTGTACAGAATTCCAGTATCTACAGAAAACCCCAATGTACAGAGTACCAGAATAAACAGTATACCAGAGTGTAACAGTGAACAATTTTAGATTGCAGTCTAGAGTACCTGGTGAAAAATCGGATACCAGAGTACCAGAATGAGCAGAGTACCAGATATGAAGGAAACCGGAAAAGCGAGTGGAAACCTTCAAACCAAGAAATTGGAAGCCATAAGGCAAAGATTGAAACAAATGGAGTTGCAAGAACAGGCAAAAAAAGAAGCTTTTGCACGAAAACAAGGAAAATTGCGGACAGAGTTGCAAACATTGAAAAAGATTGACAGAGCAGAAACTGGTGTTGGAGCAGAATAAGAAAATGGATGAGACACAACAATACTGTAGCGGGAAAATGATCGGGTGATCTTTTCTTGCGATCAGGGGGGATAATGCTCCCCCCCTCCACCCCTTGTATAGACTTTTGAATCATAATGGTTTTAGTTGTGTTTATATGATAATTTTAACAAGCCAAACAAATCTATAAATAACCCAAGCGACGCTTCTGTTCCGTTATTCCAGAGGGCGGGGGCAGGAGGAGGCGGCCGACCAGCCAGCGGAGCTAGGGTTAATATCTAGGCTAGGGTGGAGC
>NW_019398495.1:8531-10960 GCF_000591075.1 Eurytemora carolleeae
CTCAGCAAATGGGGCTAGTTCAAATTCGACGATGGAAACAGTAGGTCAGTTAGGAGTTAGGATTAGGTTTAATAATCTTTCAACCATCTTTTCAGGCTCAGCTGTTGTTTTGAAAAATTTATCTCTTCCAATAATAATTGGGATAAATTTTTTAAAAACAAACAGTTTGAGCCCAATTTTAGACCCATTTAGTGCGCAGATTGTGCACAGCCCATCCAACGAGAAACAGGAGTTAATAGCAAATATTAATGATAGATCCAGCCCTCTGACAAAAACACACAGAAGGCCTGTAGAAAAATCCCCCCCCCTCAAAACTTTGCTATTGACAATGAATGTGCACCTATCCTGCTTTTAACCTCTAAAAACTTCATTAAAATTCCTAAAAATACAACTCAAGCAGTTGAGGTCCAGGTACCAAGAAACCCAGCGTCCCTCATCAATGTACAGCCCCTTGATGAAGGACTCCTCGATGGTGCCCTACCCGCAGTGTATCGTCATAAAATCCAACAAAAAGATAAGTTACTCGTTATTATGTATACAAATTTATCTGAGAATGATATTATTATTTCACCCAATCAATTGATAGCCCATGGCTCCATGATTTTTGAAAACAAATCTAAACCTGTTGTCAATGTTATTAAAAAAGGGGTGGTTGACCCTGCGGTCACAGAGAGAATTTGGGCAGAATTGAAATTGAATGAAAATAAAATTTTGCAAGAAAATGAGAATGTAAAGAAAATGGTATATTCAATGATAAATGATAATCAGGATATTTTTACCACTGAAGACTGTAAAGTGGACAAAACTAACTGGGAAATATTTAAAATTGAATTACTACCTAATGCCCGACCTCCAGACCAATAACAGCTTTTGCAACTGCATTCGGCCTGTACCAATTTGCATGAATGCCATTCAGCCTTAAAAATGCAGGAGCTTCTTATTGTAGATTTGTGCAGAGACTAGTGGATATTTTAGGTGTTCCTGGTATCGTGGCCTAATTAGACGATGTGTTAATACACAGTGGATATTCATGTTAATTTATTAAATTTAGTTTTCAGTGCTCACAAAGAGGCAGGAATCAGATTAAATGCCAGTAAAACACATTTATTCCAGGAAGAAGTTGAATATCTTGGTCATCTGGTCAGCGCTGAAGGTGTTAAATTAATACCGTATTATGTTCAGAAAATTACAGAATGGCCACTGCCCCAGACCAGAAAAGAATTATCTGCATTTTTAGGTTTCACTAATTATTATCATGATTTTTTACCAGGTTTTGCGAATGTTACGGCTGAACTAAATAGTGTTAGAAATAATAGGTTGATTGTATGGACACCAGAAATGATAAATAATTTTAACACTTTAAAACAGATGTTTGCAGCAGCCCCATGAAGAGCCACACCAGACTTCTCTCCAACCGCTAAACCTTTTATTTTAACAATAGATTTCTCTAAAACTGCAATTGGTGCAGTTTTATCTCAAGAGCAGAATAATATTGAAAGATTTCTAGGTGTTAAAGGAAGAAAATGTAGAAATTATGAGAGTAATTATCATAGTTCTAAAGGAGAACTTCTTGCTTTGCTTTATGGAATAACTAAATTTGAACCATTGTTAAGGTTGAATCAGTTCATTGTCGTGACGGACTCCACCACGGTGCTTCACTGGTCAACCATGAAGGACTCCGGCGGAACTATCAGGCGATGGCTAGATTTTATACAACAGTTTAATTTTAAAGTTATGCATACCCAACAAACAAAAACCCGTGNTTCGAGAATTGAACTATAGAATTATCTCAAATATAGTACACGTGATAATTACGAGAATTAAAATCTAAAAATTCTGGCATTGCATTACCCGAGTTTAACACGATAGGAATATGCAAGATTTTGCACTGGTTTATTTTGCTACGTGTACAACATGTGAAATAACAACGAGAATTTTCAAAGAATATTTTCGCGTTTTTTACCCGTGCTGTACACAGGAGGAATCTTCGAGATTGTGAAAAGTAGATATACCACGAGTATAACACAAGGATGGTACGTGAATTAATCACGTGAATTATCAACCAGTTCTCCATAATGCTAATCTCGTTGAAAACCTGTGTTTTGTTTGTTGGGTAGAGCAGGTAAAACAAATATTAATGCCGATTTGATCTCAAGAGCCACACACCCCGCGAACCACCGACCTAAACCGACCTTAAATCTAGGTTGTTTTAGGTCTGAATTAGGTCGGGCTAGGTCGGATGACCTTAACCGACCTTAAACGACCTTAGGTGACGTTGATTAAGGTCATTTTAGGTCGAGCTAGGTCGGATGACCTTAACCGACCTAAAACGACCTTAATCTATAAGGTCATTTTTGGTCAGGTTAGGTCATTTTAGGTCGCATCATTTTGCAAGGTCATTCTTAGGTAAATTTAGGTTATATGAGGTC
>NW_019398496.1:0-10556 GCF_000591075.1 Eurytemora carolleeae
GGAGGTAGATGGGAAGGAGATGGGAGGTAGATGGGAGGTAAATGGGAGGTAGATGGAAGGTAGATGGGAGGTAGATGGGAAGGAGATGGGAGGTGAATGGAAGGATATAAATGGAATAACGTCTACAGTCCATTTCCCTTTAAAGCAATAAGCAGCAAACAATTAAACCTAACAACGTATCTTCTGATATAATAGTCTTTGATGTAAAATTTATAAATCTAAAACTGCAACTGTTGTAATTACGAAGTGTCTAAAACTAGTTTTAATATATATATTATTATTAACTGAATCAGGCATGCAGATTCCAGATAAATACTAAACACTTATATTCTTATCTATTCATTGTGTAAACAGTAAGCATGGAATTGGAATGTCCCAAAAATGTGAATTTCTCAAAAATATATCTTTAATCTTCAAAACATTTATATGCGTGAAGTGATGGGAAGAAAAATTGTCACGTGATACAGATGGAAATTACGTAACCAGTATACTGGAAGCTGCCATTGGTTGAATTTTTATTGACGTAATACGGACTATATGTAATAATATTATCAATAATATCTATTTTATTGCAAAATAAAAATATAAAAAATTATAATTGGAGAAAACTAGAGATTTTCAGGCTCCTGTGGGATATCGTCGTTTTCAGATTGGGTTGCGTATTTGTTGAAAATGATCTGTTTAATACTATAACTTTTAAACAAAATTGCATATACATGAATTTTCGTATAAATTTGACACAGTTTTATATCAATTTCTCAAGACAAGATCATCAGATGGAAGTCTTATAGGTATCGTTCAACGCCTGAGATTCTCAGGTTTCATTTCATACCACCTTTCATTTTTCTTTGACAGTCCCTTTAAGCTGGGTTTCCTCCGCTGTTAATTTCCAAAAGTTTTTAATGGTTTATAATTATTTACAGCTTCAGGAAAGGTTCCGAAAGTCCTTTATGGATCCAAATTTTTCCGGAAAAGATTGGAAACCCTAATTTTAGATAAAGTCTTTTATATATTCACTACAAGCTTAAAGGCAAGCGTGCTCCACTTCCATTGTAAAAATTTCAGCCAGGCAAGCAAAAAATATATTTAGATTTATTAATATCAAATTTTTTCACTGATGAAAATCTTCTGTGTATTTTTTATGTATTAAAATATTTTCTTTTTTGAACTTTTAAAAATTTGATAAAAAGTCATAGTAGCAAAACAATTTACATTCTTTTATATTTATCTATAATCCGCGTATTAAAAATATGTGTTGGAAAAATTTTAACATTATATTGTTATCTATTTTTTGAATATGTACTCTTTAATACACTTGCTCAAGGACAATTTTTCTGTCAGGGACATAGAGAATAGAAAATATATTAGAGAGGAATTTAAAGAATCTCTCGGTATGAATTTTTTCAGTCCCTTTCAGCCTGAAAGGGAGTTCAAAGTGTAGGGGTATAGTCACTGAATAAGTAAAATGAGTCTGTTTAAAATATCTTGAAGTAATGTTTTGATAATTTAGATTTTATGGTTTAGGTTGATGGCGTTGATATCTTTATTACGTTAAAAATCAAATAAAAGGGACTAGAAGTTGGCCCCTTTTTATAGTTGGCCTCTAAAAGGGGGGCGTCTTTACTCCGTCCCCCTCTTCTCCTTAAGCTGCCTCTGAATTCATACATACAGGGTTACCTACAAAAGATGAGACTAGGTAAAGACGACCAATAACCGTAAAAATAGGATTTGAAGCTTGATTTTTGGTTTCTGCATTCAATTATGTACATGCATGGGTGTCCCACGAAACATGACAGTTGGTGAATAGTTCAAAATGTCTTCTTCCATAATTAGTTAAGTTGTTTGATATTAAAGAGATTTGATGAAAAATATTGTATGCCAATTATACAGGGTGTCCCAATAAGCATGGGAATTCAGTGACGAATTCGATATCGTCTTTTTAAATAATTCTTTGTTTTAGTATAGTGATACCTAATGGGAAAGCTGTAATATGTAAGAGTTTCGTCTGCTATGTTCACATTTTGTTTGTGTATGTTTACGGTTGTACTTAGTAAAACAAAAAATAACAGTATTCAAACAGTGTAAACTTATCCGTCCGTAGACATAATAATATTATGGCCTTTGAAATTAGGTATTACAATGCTAATTCATAACAAAGACGATATCTAATTCGTCACTGAATTCCCATGTTTTTGGGACACCCTGTATTATTGTAAAATTGATTTCAAAGTAAAATATATTTGAGAAAAAGACAAATAACGAAATTACATGCAAAACGTCTTTAATATCCAATATAATATATGGAAGAAGACATTCAAAACTATAATCAATCAATCAATAAACATGGTCAACCACAAAAATATGCCAGTTTTGATCTACAAGGAACAATGAATGCAAGAAAACGGACTAAACAAACTTCATACAATCGTCTCTGAAGTCTCATCCCTTGTGAGTAACCCTTATGTATAATATGCATGCAATATACAGAGCGTCCCATATCATATTAGATTATCTCCAATCTTTAACACCAAAATAAACCCTTAATACTCGAAAAACTTATACTTTTCCGCAAGAAAATTCTTATATAAGCCTTATGTTATTTTTCAAAACGATTCATTTTAATGAAATTTTCTAATTAGTCCCGAAAATCGTAATTTAGACCCGTTCTCGGTCTAATATGATGCGGGACACCCTGTATAATACAGGGTGTCCCACATCATATTCGATCGTCAATTGGTTTATAGATTTGAGAGACTAATCAGAAAATTTAAGAAGAATTAATAATTTTGAAAAATTAAATAAGGCTAAAATAAGAATTTTCTTGTTGAAAATACAAGTTTTTCCTAGTATTATTGTTTTATTTTGGTGTTAAAACTCGGATATGATATGGGACGCTCTACATAATGAAAATTTTAAATGGAAGTGTTTCTGAATGTCGTCTTAGTAGTAAGATATTAAAAACAAACCAAAGCCTGAACTCTGACGCGGCATTGTGTGGTATATTGCGCATTGCTTCAAATTCATCAAACGATTTGTTAAACGAATATTTTCTGTTTTAATGTTGAAAAGGGACTAATGGCCAATTTCTTATTCATTTAACCATAGGTACAACTATAGGTCGTATCTATCTATCTACACTGCTCTGGTAAAGCGTAACCATAGTGTGACTATGGTTCTACCTATGGTAGAGCGTCTAAGAAATTGGCCATATGAACTCTCGATACCAAAGCTTGGGGAAGGAATTATTAAGAGGATGTTAACTAAGGTTGATTTTGTATTCTGTCCACTTAAGTTAAACGAGTTGCTTTGTTGAATGGCATTCAATTAAGATGCTCGCCTTTGGATGCAAATAGAAATAAACGTTAATTAATCAATCAATGAAACCGAAAGAAATGTATTATTGGCAAATTATTTCTTTATTTTAAATCAAGGTACGCACCTTTCAATGTACGTTCTTTTGTAAATACCGAATTATTTGTCGATTAGTTAACATTTAAAGTATTTTCAGGAGATTATTATGATAAATTAGTTAAACAGCTGAACTAGTTTAAAACTGAAATAAAATGGCTGCCGGCCCTATATCTGAGAGGAATCAGGATGCAACGATTTATGTCGGCGGACTGGACGAAAAAGTTAACGAGGCCATGCTCTGGGAACTCTTTGTTCAGGTAAAACAGTTTGTTTAGGTCATTAGTTGGACTAACTATAAGGAAGTTATCTGTAATTTTCTAGAGAACGTTTTTTGGACCCCACCCCTCCTTTCAATTTCGAACATTTATCTCATATACAATACATGGATGTAATTGGTCATGTGGTCGCAGCGCCCGGCCCCCTAGCCTATCCTAGCCGCGGCGCTTGTTTCCTTGGCCTGACCTATCCTTCTTTGCTCGGCCTCTAGCCCAGAAATTGTCTTAATCTGGCCTAACCCTAAATGAACACAACATAAACAATAATAATTTTTCTGAATATCAAATGGTCATGTAAAAAATTGATAAGAGGGGGGGGGGGGGCCCAAAAATCGTATGCTAGGACTGACCCGGAGTTATCGTCGTTTTTCGATTCGTAAACTGACCCTCCACTCATAATAGGCAAACTTGTAAATATTTAAACCGACTATATGTGCCTACCGGTGAAGATGTTGGGTAAATAATACTCGTCACGAGCATGTCGGAGACTATATGGCTGCTGGGAATGCTTGATTCACAACGATACCCTTATAACATGCATCTAGTAAACAATATTAACGGTTTTCTAGGATTAATAGTGTTCCAATAATTTTTTATTTTTACTGAAAGAAAATGAGTTCAGTCCCATTTCAAGAATTCTGTACACGACGCAATTTTATCGATTATTAAGAAGCATGTACAAAAATGAAATGGAGGGTGGGATCTCCTTTAATTGCGCATGTCACTTCTGTGAAGAAACCACTTTTGAAAATTATCTGTTTTCATCCATATTTCGTATTTTTATTCGAGTTTGAGATAATACAAATAAAAATCACAATTTAATTTGTAGTTTGAACTTCCTTACCAGAGTAGCTAGGTTGTTTTAATTGGTTGGCCCAATAGAAGCGAATGAGATTTGTAAATAAATGGGTGTACACTGTACAGTGTACGCTGTACAATGTCCACTGTACATTTAAAACAAAAATGCTAATAAATCAGGAAAAGGGTAAGGAGGTAGTAAGGAATTATAGGGAAAGGGATGGTACTCAGCGGAAGGGTTGGAACAAAGGGTAACATATGTTTTTAAAATCATGTTAATGAACTACAGAGTACTAAAGGGTGAAGAAGATAGTAAAGATTTAGTTTATCTACGTAATAAACAGTTAGTTTTTTACAGATATAACTTGCGTTTTAACTTTCTAAATAGATCTTGGCGACTTTTGCGATTTTGCAGGATATAATTGTAAATCGGAAATTGCCATCTTTCCATGGAGAGCCACATTAAAAGTTTAAAAGTCATTTTAAAGTGTTTTGACAATGTTCTAGATAACTAACAATATAAAATAATGAATTTTAAGCTAGAAAACTAAGGATATTTCATTTATCCTTGACCAGAAAAGTATGTAAATGGTACCGTCATGCATGCATTTGACATTTCATTGTACAAATAAGTCTTAACATGAAATTATATCTACAGTCCGATCTCGTTCAAAAGGTTAAAATACTATCTTTGCGATTAAAATTAAAATAGATCATAATTACATTTCATCATTTTAAGATAAAATTAATAAAATTATAAATTTTTCTAATTTTCTAAGGCTGGTCCTGTCATGAATGTTCATATGCCAAAGGATCGAGTGACAACACAGCATCAGGTGCGGTATATCTGTACAATGTACTCCACCGTATAGTATTCATTGTAAAGCTTACACATTCTTACATAATTCAAGAATATATAATTTTAACATTTACATCCCGTGAGGGGGGTTAGAATTAGGCATCTAAAGGTCAGTTATTTATGGATTCTTTTTACCCAAACTATATTTATTTTTTTATTCTTTTATTCTCCACAATTTGACGAATAAACCTTAAAAAACATGTGTAACTCTGGGGGAAAAAAATATATTTTGAGGGGAAGGGAAATATTATACATCCCTCCATAATGGTATGAAAATCATCTAATCCTCCCTCCATTAAATCTGAATGATTTTTTTCCAACAATTATCCAAGATTAGGGAAAAACTTCACAATTGATGTTTCTTTTTCCATTTCCTCCCAGATGGAGGGGGGGGGGGGGATTAACTCGTCAAAATTTAAACCCCTGCCCTAGCTAAATACTGTTTCTGTGTCAGGGATACGGGTTTGTAGAGTTCTTAGGAGAGGATGATGCTGATTACTCGATCAAGATCATGAATATGATAAAACTATACGGGAAACCAATTAGGTGATAACATATTTTCGATCTTTAATTCTATTTTTTATATTGTATTTTGTCTCTTTTTCTCCCTGTAAAAGCAAATTATAACAATTATACATGAAAATTACAGGTAAAGAGTGGAGTAAAAATTATATCAAAACTTATATTTCCACCACACTTCATTGGTTATGTTTAGAAATCAGTATTCAATTCGTTTTACCAAATCGCCTGGGAGAAATTTAGAAATGCATATTTGGGTTTATCACTTTTTGGTTGTAGTTTTTTGATAATTCGATATTTTGAATTTTTGACCCTCCTCCCCCCCCCCCCCCATCACATTATCCAGTACCTGTAATTTGATTGATAATAAATGCTTTGATCTTATAACAAAAAATAATGATTCGCCTTAAATAATTGTTAAAGATAATTGATTAAAAACTCTATTGTCTCTCCCTTTCTCCATGATTAAACTAAAAAATAATTAGGGAATAATTTATTCTTTTATGGCAACATCGGAAAAAAAGTTGTGAAACCGAAGGGATGAAGCGGTATATATTTTGACCCCCCCCCCCCCCACTGGTGAACCTAGTTTTGTGTGTAAAGAAAACAGTACAACTATGTAAAACCTTTAATTTTACCCCGCCAAATTCAGGTTACCTTTTAAATAAACATTTTACCCATATTATAAATATCCAACGATTTTAGGGTGAACAAGGCGTCTGCTCATCAGAAAAATCTTGACGTTGGAGCAAATATTTTCATCGGAAACCTTGATCCTGAAGTTGATGAGAAACTGTTGTACGATACGTTCTCTGCATTCGGTGTTATCCTGACTACACCAAAGATACAGCGTGATCCGGATACAGGAAACTCTAAGGGATTCGCGTTTATCAACTACGCCAGCTTTGAAGCATCCGACGCCGCCATCGAAGCAATGAATGGTCAGTATCTCTGCAATCGCGCCATCACAATCTCTTACGCATTTAAGAAGGATGCTAAGGGTGAGCGCCACGGTTCTGCTGCTGAAAGATTGTTGGCGGCACAAAATCCTCTTTCTCAGGCCGACCGCCCGCATCAACTGTTCGCGGACGCACCTCCAATTCCTTCAATGGGAAACCCTGCTATTCCCCCTCCTCCTATCCCCCCTCCTCCTCCCCCGGGGGCAGGGCCAGGAAGACCTCCTCAGATGCCGCATGGATTTGGACCACCGCCTGGAGGTATGCGAATGAACCACGGTCCCCCGGGATGGATGCCTCCTCCACCTGGAATGGGAGGCCCTATGGGAGGACCGATGGGAGGACCAATGGGCGGAGGAATGGGAGGGCCAATGGGAGGAGGAATGGGTCAAGGATGGCGTGGCCCCCCACCTCCAGGTTGGGGACCTCCCCCTCCTCCCCGCCCACCTATGGGCAATGCTCCTCCGATGCCCCCCGGTCCACCACCTCGACGCTACTAATATTTCATGTTTTTGTTTTACAGTGCATTATCTGTTAACACCATTTTTTCTTTAAAATAAGTTTTGTAATTTCAGAAAAATGCGTATACTATATTGTGTCATATCAAGGCAGAACACTGTTCTTGCAAAGTACGCGTCATGTGTTGGGAACTTTAGTGAAATCAGGTGAGCCCCTGCCCCCAGGTGCCCCTAAAGAAATCCCAGACATGAGACAACTTATTCAGCCGAAGTTCTAAATTTTTAAGTTATGAAGTTATTTTCTAAAATGGCTTAGCCGTAGCGATTTTTCATATTTGAAATCGTTCATATGGTCTAATTAGACACGATTTTTTTTCTTTTGTGTTTTGTTAATCAAATATTGAAAAAAGGTTCAAAATAACGCGGTTTTTTACACCCTTTTTTCCTCCGTGGGTGAAATTTTTATCTCTTTGTTCTAGCTTGCTAATTTTCATCAAAAGATGCCCAATTCCAACATTGATTTATTGAGAAAATTTCAATTGAGAAATATTTTCCTGAACATCTAATTAGTTAACTTTCGATTTTTTTAAATATTTTTTTTGTCGTCGTTGTTTAATAATAAAAAAAATCGATTCTTAAAACGTACCCACGTTAGTGGGTGAATTTAAACGTCGATTCTGCGCTCAAACTCAGTAATTACACATCGTTAAAACGTTTTTTTATGTCTCAAATGAATCCTAAAAATTTTTTCCACAAAACTTCAGTTCAACCACCATACATCGCCAGTCACTCCCTTTAAGTTAAGCTGTTTGACATCTCCTTAGACGGTTAAGCTATGGTGGTTTTTATTATTTAATTAAAGCTGAAACCCCTTTGTTTTGAGTAATATTGTTTTAATATTGTTTTAAATTCATCCAGATGGGAATAATTCACTGAAACGCTTCTGTGGTCTGAAACAACTTTCGATGCGTACTGCAGTAATCTGCAGTACATGCGTACTGCAGTAATCTGCAGTACATTGACATAGTTCGGTCGAGAGTTAAGAATTTACATCTTTTTAAAATATTCATATTCCAACCAAGCAAAATAGTGAAATATTTACCCTTCTTTAAATTTTAATTATACATATGATAATAAGTACAATAAGTATGAATTTATACAAATTTACTTTTTCCTACTTTTAGTTTAATTTGAAGGGGGATTCACATCTAAATAAAAATAACCACGCACTGTTAAATTTGATTAAAATATGAATCTAAATTCTGCCCTACACATATATATATAATATTTTCCATCTTTTTATTCGATCTGAAGTGAGATTCAGATGGATTCACTCAAACAATAGTGAAATATTTGACCTTCTCTTAATGTTAATGAAATATGAATTCCTACATAAGTAATATAATTGATCTGAAAAAAATAATGACCACCCAATGTTTGAATTTGATTAACATATGAATCTAAATTCTGCCCCACACACAAGAGTAAAAATATTCTTCCTTCTTTTTAACTTGATCTGAAGAGAGCTGATACAACATCTTGTAGAAAAGGGTCTACATAATCTTATTATTTGTTATATATTGGCTGCATGTTGATGCTCTGCACCCAGAGGGCGGTCTGGGGGTTCCATGTCGGGTTCCTTTTCAGATCTTTTAATTATTACTATTATTATTGGCTCGCAAAGTGTTTAATTCTGAAAATCAACTTAATTATTTCTGCAGCAATCACAGTTGAAAATAATCATATTTTAAAAGAAGAAACATTCTTGATCAGGCAATGCCTCTTTAGGTACCATTGTGAATCGGACATGCCACTGTAGGAACACTTCAAATAACGTTAACAGTCCCTTTAAATTTGATTTTTTTTTCAGCGACCTTGTCATCTCTAAGATTCCTACTGGGGACGGGAAAATGACCTACAGGTAATTATTTAATATGTTTTAAAAATGTTACCTGGACCAAATAAATTGAACAGCGAGGCACAGTAAATTGTATTTTTATTTACGCGGTTCAACCTGTACTGCGCGGTTCAACCCTCTCTTCGCGGTTTAACTACTTCTCGGTGTTCATTAAATCTGGAATCATTGTTAATCCTAATGCCATTGATTTTAAAAATGTAAAATGGCTTTGAATTGAGTTGACGCCAAAAGATGTCACCGAAATGCATGTGTGGCTTTTCCTGCTAATTTAAATGCCTGGATGTGAATCACATAAAAATGTCATGCCGTGAAGGATCTAAAATAATATTCATGAAGTACGTTGTGGGTACCGTGTACTTTTAATGTCAGATATAAATTTATTTAGGGCTTGTTTTAAAAATGAAAAAACTTAAACGCTAAAAATGTTAAATTCAATTTTAAATTTTAAAATTGTCATTGTACTTTATCATTTATTTAATATTACTACATACTTTTAAAACCATGATTGGCTTTTAACGTTCATTTATTTTTTTCACTTTTTTCAAGAGAATGTATTTTCTTTAAAAAAAGCATTTTCCCTACCCCTTTTTAAAAACCTTTTTTTCCCCTAATGTTTGGTATCTTTTTAGGGTTTGTTATATTGCATGGGGAAATAAATGATTTTTAAAAGTTTGGGTAAAGAGGGTGAACATAAAATTTAAAAAAAAAAAATTTAAATTTTTCATATCATATTTCCCGAAATGTAAACCTGTATTTTTTTCAGTCATGGAAGTTTTCTATATCACTATATATCAGAGAATAACATCATCTATCTCTGTATTACAGGTTGGTTCATTTATATTACTCATGGGTTTGTGTGTAGAGGGGGGGGGGTGAGTTTTAAAATCGAATTCTTAAACAAAATATTTCTACATATTTTAATAATTCAATGTATGAAAATATATACGTGGGTTTTTAATCGTTGAATTGAGAGGGAAATGATATTAAGGAGTAAAAAAAGATATTGGTCAGAAAGTATCAAAAAAAGGTGAAATCTTCAAAATTCAGAGCCCTCTCCCGTGGAGTTGAAACATTTGTTTATATTTCGGGTAACTTACCTTAACTATTTATTTTTCCAGAGAACGGGTTTACGCAGGGCAACGCCTTTCAGTTCCTTAACATCATCATGAGCAAATTCAACAAGAAGTTTGCGACAAGGGATAAAATATATTTTCAGTTTCATAATTTCTAGATTGTTGTTCTATTCTATTTTAACAGGGGTCTTATGCAAGTTTTGGAAATTGTTTTATCCCCCTCTGGCTTTAAATGCCCTCCCCCCCCCTTATTATTATTATTATTTAAATTTTTTCTGGTAATTTTAAT
>NW_019398497.1:0-10734 GCF_000591075.1 Eurytemora carolleeae
GATTCAATGTGTAACTTCAGATTTCTTGTTGTAGTGGCACTGTATTCACATTGATCGCAAGAATATCTCACTCCTTCATGTTTAGATTCAATGTGCAACTTTAGACATTGTACTTCGGTAGCAAAGTATTCACACTGGTCGCAAGGATATCTCACTCCTTGATGTTTTTTTTCAATGTGTTTCTTCAGATTACTTGGATGAGTTGCAGAATACATACACTGGCCACAGGGATATCTAACCCCTTGGTGCCTACTCTCCATATGTAACTTCAGATTTCTTGATTTGTTGACCTTGTAGTTGTACAGGTTACAGGGATATCTCACTCCTTCGTGCTTAGATTTAGTGTATTGCTTCAGATGACTTGCTGTAGTTGCAGCATACACGCAATTTAAACAAGGATATCTCACTATCTATCTATCCTTATCTCCCTGGTAAAAATTTTGAGACGTCTCCTCTTGAATGATCAAAATAAATGAGAAAAATGAAAATTTGAAGTTTACAATGAAAACTATTACTTAATGTTTTCTTTTTTGATGTGCTTTTAAATGACAGGATTGGGTGACAAGGTATTCACACTAATCGCAGGGATACCTCACTCCTTCATGCTTAGTTTCTGTATGCCTCCTCAGACTAGTTGGGTCAGTTGCAGCGAATTCACATTGATCGCAAGGATATCTCACTCCTTAATGTTTTTTTTCAATGTGTTTCTTCAGATTACTTGGAAGAGTTGCAGCATACATACACTGGCCACAGGGATATCTCACCCCTTCATGTTTAGATTCAATGTGCAACGTCAAACTTTTTACTTCTGTAGCAACGTATTCACACTGGTCGCAAGGATATCTCACTCCTTCATGTTTTTTTTTAATGTGTTTCTTCAGATTACTTGGATGAGTTGCAGCATACATACACTGGCCACAGGGATATCTAACTCCTTGGTGCCTACTCTCAATATGTACCTTCAGATTCATTGCTTGGCTGGCCACGTAATTACACAGGTCACAGGGATATCTCACCCCTTCATGTTTATTTTCAATGTGTAACTTCAGACTCTGCTTAACAGTAGCAACATATTCACACTGATCGCAGGGATATCTCACTCCTTCATGAATATTTTTAATATGGATCTTCAGATTAACTGCCGTAGTGGCAGCGTATTCACAATGAGAACAAGGATATCTGACTACTTCATGTTTATTTTCAATGTGTAACTTCAGACTCTGTTTAACAGTAGCAACATATTCACACTGATCGCAGGGATATCTCACTCCTTCATGAATATTTTTAATATGGATCTTCAGATTACCTGCTGTAGTGGCAGCGTATTCACAATGAAAACAAGGATATCTGATACCTTTATGTTTGTTTTCAATATGTATCTTCAGAACACCTGCTGAAGTTGCAGCAAACTCACACTGAACGCAACGATATCTGATACCTTCATGTTTATTTTCAATATGTTTCTTCAGACTTCTTGGTTCAGTGACAGCGTATTCACAATTATCACAAGGATATCTCACTCCTTCATGTTCACTTCTATTATGTTTATTCAAATTACTAGATTTAGTTGCCACATAACCACATTTTCCACAGGAATAACTTTTATCTCTTTTTTGTCTCAGCTTACTCTTTTTAAGTTTCTTTTGTTCAGAGAAAATGAGATCTTTTTCAATCTTGTCATTTTCACCTGAGAAATAATAAAATATTAAGTACAAGAAAGACATATCCTAAAATTAAAGGGAATGTTTTTGTAATTTCAAGTGACTCTGCATTTAAACTTAGAGACATGCCTGATTCACATCGGTACCCTTGAAACCTTCATCTGATCTTTAATATGGAAGATAATTGGTGATATGGAAATTTAACGTTGAGAAGATGACATTAAATAGTACTTTCCTCTTTAACATCTTCTCCCACTACATACACAGTACATGTATCCTCTACAGTAGAGATTTCTTCTTTAATGGTAACTTTATCTTTTTCCATAATTTCTGCCATGCTCTCTGAAATATGTACAAAACATGTTATACCTTCAAGGGTAAATAGTCTTGTAAAATAAAATGAATAAATAAAACTGCAAACAAATATTTACACTGATATCATAATAAGAAGTTATCGCCAAGAGGTTAAAACATACTTTGGTAAAATGAGAAAACAGGATGTTAAAAATTAAGACCAAGTGCTGAAAGAAAGAGAAAGACTGAAAATGAACCAGCTGACTGCAAGCTAGGTCAGGCAGTGACAATTGAAAGATACCGGGCTGAGCAGAACCAAACCAGTCTGGAAGATAAGGGAAGAAAGAAGGAAGATGACTACATCAGGCCGCATCAACTTAAAAGTACTAGGCCAAGCAGAACCGAACTGGTCCGAGAGATAAGGAAGCAAAAAGGTAGATGACCATTGATCAGTCCTACCTACTCCCCCCCTCCATTCCCCGACGTACTGTGCAACATATCCCTCACACTTTATCCCCCAGGCTTCAAGCTAGAGAGGGGAGGGGGTGGGGGGAGATTTGCAATCATTAAAACAAATTACAACCCCACTACAAATCCAATAAGATTATAATCTTCTCCTCACTAATTAACACATACTAAACTAAATCAGATTAGCTCATTTAGAAAAGATCCCATGAACAGCTGATCTGTTCATAAAAAGACTACTTTTTATAAATCTTTCACATAATTAAGATGACATCTAAACTCTGATTGATTGAATGCAGCTCTAATTTCTCCAGAGTAGATTAATCGATTTAACACAGCTCCAATATCTCCACCAGAATAGATTGATTGATTGATTAAACACAGCTCTGATATCATTGGTTGATTGAACAAAGCTCCGATACTCAGAGTAAAATAATTGATTGATTGATTAAACACAGCTCTGATATCATTGGTTGATTGGACAAAGCTCCAATAATCAGAGTAAAATTATTGATTGATTGAGTAAACACAGCACTCATATTATACAGTATATTAATTGATTGAACATCGTAGTTCCGGTGTCTCCAGAGTAGTTTGATTAATTAAACATAGCTCCGATATATCTAGAGTAAATTAATTGATTAAACGCAGTTCCAATATCTCCAAAGTAGAAAAATGATTGAACACAGCTCCCAAGTCTCCAAAGTAGATTAATTGAACAAACAAAGTTCTGATATCTTCAGAGAAGATTTATTGATTGGTTGAATACATCTCTTATATCTTCACAGTGGATTTATTGATTGATTACAACCCCCATTTTCTCCAGAGTACATTGATTGAATGAACACCAGCTCTGATTTCTCCAGAGTATACTCTTTGATTGAACACAGCTCCGATATCTCCAGAGTATAATCTTTGATTGAACACAGCTCCGATATCTCCAGAGTATACTGTTTGATTGAACACAAGAGCTGTCTCAGATTTCAGATTTCTGAATAAATATTATTACAGTTAAACAAATCAATCTAAATAATAATTGTGAAAAATGTCTATTAATCACAATACTATGCTTGATGACAGTTGGAGTGCATATTCAAGCATTTAATAGGGAACTGGGGATACTTGGGAATATTTAATAAATGAAGATAAAAAAAAAATTTTAAAATAATTTATTCATGAAAAACATAAATTCTCTAAAAAACTGAACATTACTATATGACAGTAGGAGTGCATATTCTTACAAGCATTTAATAGGAAACAGGGTATGCTGGGGAATATTTAATAAATGGAGACAAATACTAAAAAAAAATCCATTCATGAAAAACATATATTCTCTAAAAACTTTCGATTATTTCTAAGTTTACCTTGTACTCCTGTATCTTCAGTACATGTATCCTCTACATGAAAGTTTAGCATGATAATTGTTATTTCATAAAACTGAAAAAATGTTTTTAATTTCCATTTTTTCAAAGATAAAATTTGTCAGAGAAAAAGTTTTTGCAAAAATGTTAAAATGATAAAAATATTATTTAAGAAAATAAGAATGATGAGGGGAGCGGGAGAACACAGTTGAGTTTGATATAGAAAATATACAATTAGAACAAAGATTTATATAATAAATTCTACAATAAGAGAATTTTTTAATAGAAGAGAAGTGATAATTTGAAGCTTACATTGCAAAGCCTTTCTTCTTATTATTGTTTTATTGTTGAATAATCCTCAGGAACCCATGTAGAGTTATAATGAGAATGTCTTTGAAGACTTTGAGTTGCTGATGATGGTTCTGATAGACTTTGTGACTGGTAATCTTGCATCAGCATCTCATGGATACTGTCCGAATTTGTCATAGCTTCTCTTGAAGATATTCACTGTAGTCGACTGTTTAACTTCTTGTGGGATAGAGTTCCATTTTCTTGGAATTCTCAAGCTGAAGAAATTGTTCCTGATACTGGTCCTAGAGTTTTGTATTTCCAAGTTCAAAGGGTCATTAGCCATTCTTATCACTCTGTTGTGGTTGATCTTTCTAAACCATGTATTAGGGTTGACATCACAGAATCCATGAATTATTTTAAATGTCTGAATCATGTCGGCCCGCTCACGTCTTTCTTCAAGTGAAAGCAACTTCAACTCAATCAGTTTCTCTTTTTCTCAATCAGTTTTTCTTAATTAATGTTTCTTTTTTTGATGTGTTTTTAAATGATAGGATTGGGTGGCTATGTATTCACATTGATCACAGGGATATCTCACTCCTTCATGAATATTCTTAATATGTATCTTCAGACTACCTGCCCTAGTGGCAGCGTACTCGCATTGATCGCACGGGTATCTCACTCCTTCATGTTTATTTTCAGTATGATTCTTCAGAATACCTGCTGTTGTTGCAGCATACTCGCATTGATCGCATGAATATCTCACTCCTTCATGTTTAGATTCAATATGTCTCTTTAGACATCTTGCTGTAGTGGCAGAGTGATCACATTGGTCGCATGGATATCTCACTCCTTCATGCTTTTTTTCAATATGTTCCTTCAGAGATCTTGCTGTAGTGGCAGCGTGATCACATTGGTCGCATGGATATCTCACTCCTTCATGTTTATTTTCAATATGTATCTTCAAATCACCTGCTTGAGTTGCAGCGAACTCACAATGAGAACAGGGATATCTCACTCCTTCATGCTTATTTCCAATATGTTTCTTCAGATTACCTGCAGTAGTGGCAGTGTATTCACAATGAGAACAAGGATATCTTACTTCTTCATGTTTAGATTTAATATGATTCTTCAGATTACCTGCTTGAGTGGCAGCGTATTCACATTGATCGCATAGATATCTCGCTCCTTCATGTTTACTTTTAATATGTTTTTTCAAATGACTAGATTGAGTTGCCACATAATCACATTTTCCACAGAGATAACTTTTATCTCTTTTATCTGTCAGCTTCCTCTTTTTTAGTCTCTTTTGTTCAGAGAAAAGGGGATCTTCTTCAATCTTGACAACTTCACCTGAAAAATTAAAAATAAGAATTAATAAAAGTTGTTGAAATTTCAAGTAAATCTAAATTTAAACTTAGGGGCATGTCTGATTCATATCAGTACCCTTAAAACCTTCATCTGATCTTTAATATAGAAGATAATGTCGAGCTTTTCCATTTCTGCATTGCTATATATAAATAAATATAAATATATATATATATATATATATATATATATAAAATGTTCNATGTTTAGATTCAATGTGTAACTTCAGACTCCTTACACCTGCAGCAACGTATTCACACTGATTACAAGGATATCTCACTCCTTCATGTTTAGATTCAATATGTCTCTTCAAACGACTTGCTGTAATTGCAGTGTGATCACATTGGTCACATTGATATCTCACTCCTTCATGTTTAGCTTTAATATGTTTCTTTAGATTTCTTGGATCAGTAGCAGCATACATACAGTGGCCACAGGGATATCTCACTCCTTCATGTTTATTTTTAATATGTCTCCTCAGACTACTTGCTGTGGTAGCAGTGTGATCACATTGGTCGCATGGATATCTCAATCCTTCATGTTTATTTTCAATATGTATCTTCAGATCACCTGGTTCAGTGGCAGCGTATTCACATTTATCACAAGGATAAATCACTCCTTCATGTTTACTTCTATTATGTCTCTTCAAATTACCGGATTGAGTTGCCACATAATCACATTTTCCACAGGGATAACTTTTATCCCTTTTTTCTCTCAGTTTCCTCTTTTTAAGCCTCTTTTGTTCAGAGAATAGGGGATCTACTTCAATCCTGACAACCTCACCTGAAAAATTATAAAATAGAATAAATAAAATATTAACCTCAAATTAACAAATGGTTTTATATTTTTAATAAAGTCTAATTTTGTCTTGAGAAACCACAAAGGCAAATAATCTCTTATTTAAAAAAATGTAATGGATATCGCATTCATAGTTTGTCAAACAAAGCTTTGAAACTATTAAAATACACTTTTTTTATTGAGGGTCAATTGAAAGTATGTTTATAATTAGTAAATAAACTATTCCACTAGCCGGTTTTTATAAAAATTCAAGGTTAGTTCACTAATGCATTCGGATAAAATATGGAAAAAATGGTTCCGTATTAGGGGTCAATATAATTTTATCCAATACGATCCCAAATTTTGATTGTTTGATTTTAGGGGCATAAATTATACAAAAAAACATGTCAATTGGAAGTATGATGTCAAGTTGTAGAAAAAAATCCTTATTGCAGAATTTGTTTACTGCAAGAGACTGTATATTTTTCTGTATATCATAATTTATCTCGTATATTGATTACTGATATTTACATTCCTGAAATGTAGTACACATACACAAAAAATTTGCCAAAGTTCCCAATGACACAGAAAGTGTATTTTCATGCTCCTTTATGTACTTATAACCTCAATCCCATTTAGGATCAGAAATGGAATTGTTTGGACTCCTGATCCATATGGAGCACTGAATTTGTTGACATTGAAACAAATAAGAGGCAAAAACTAAAATAGACCAAAATTTGGCCGAATTCCAAAATAATCATTATTTTGCTGATATATATAGAAAAATTTTGAAATTATGAAGAAAAAAATGAACAGTGTTCACTGGCTCCAGGCGCATCTTTCTATACCAAGATTACATGTTATAAAGTTTTTTTTTAATGCCATACATTCCAAAGAAAGTTCTGCCACAGAATTTCCTCTGAAGAGTTTGAGGTGAAGACAATCAACCCTAGAACATCAGGGACACAATGTCCCAGATTGTTATTTCATGTTTGTTTTCAATATGTATCTTCAGACAACTTGCTGCAGTGGCAGCGTATTCACATTGATCGCAAGGATATCTCACTCCTTCATGTTTACTTTTAATATGTCTCTTCAAATGATATAATTTAGTTGCCACATAACCACATTTTCCACAGGGATAACATTTATCTCTTTTATCTGTCAGCTTCCTCTTTTTTAGTCTCTTTTGTTCAGAGAACAGGGGATCTTCTTCAATCTTAACAATTTCACCTGAAAAATTCAAAAAGAGAATTAATAAACTATTAAACTAACCTAAAGTATCTCACATGGTTTAAAATATTTAATAATATCTGTAAATAAAGTTAATTGTGATAACAGCTTTTAGATTTATGAGCCCGAAGTTCTAAAAAAAGGCAAAAATCGATCATCCTAAAAAAGATATATATGAAGAAAATGTTTACCCATACCTTGATTTTCTGTCCTTTCCTCTTTAACATCTTCTCCCACTACATAAACAGTACATGTATCCTCTACAGTAGAGATTTCTTCTTTAATGGTAACTTTATCTTCTTCCATAATTTCTGCCATTCTCTCTGAAATTATGTACAAAACATGTTATACCTTCAAGGGTAAATAGTCTTGTAATATAAAATGAATAAATAAAACTGCAAACAAATATTTACACTGATATCATAATAAGAAGTTATCGCCAAGAGGTTAAGGCATCCTTTGGTAAAATGAGAAATCAGGATGTTAAAAATTAAGACCAAGTGCTGAAAGAATGAGAAAGACTGAAAACAAACCAGCTGACTGCAAGCTAGGTCAGGCAGTGACAACATAAAGTTCTAGGCCTAGAAGAACCAAGTGGCAGCGTATTCACAATGAGAACAGGGATATCTCACTCCTTCATGTTTATTTTCAATATGTAATTTAAGATTTCTTACTGTAGTGGCAGCGATTTCACACTGATCACAGGAATATCTCACCCTTTCATGTTTGTTCTCAATATGTATCTTCAGACAACTTGCTGCAGTGGCAGCGTATTCACATTGATCGCAAGAATATCTCACTCCTTCATGTTTACTTTTAATATGTCTTGTCAGACTACTTAGTTGAGTGGCAGCGTATTCACAATGAGAACAAGGATATCTCACTCCTTCATGTTTAGATTTAATATGTCTCTTCAAATGACTGGATATAGTTGCCACATAATCACATTTTCCACAGGGATAAATTTTATCTCTTCTTTCTGTCAGTATCTTCTTTTTTAGTCTCTTTTGTTTAGAGAAAAGGGGATCTTCTTCAATCTTGACAATTTCACCTGAAAAACTCAAAAAGAGAATTAATAAAATATTAAACTAACCTAAAGTATCTCACATGGTTTAAAATTTTTAATAATATTTGTAAATAAAGTTAATTGTGATAACAACTTTTAGATTTATGAGCCCGAAGTTCTAAAAAAAGGCAAAAATCGATCATCCTAAAAAAAATATATGAAGAAAATGTTTACCCATACCTTGATTTTCTGTCCTTTCCTCTTTAACATCTTCTCCCACTACATAAACAGTAAATGTATCCTCTACAGTAGAGATTTCTTCTTTAATAGTAACTTTATCTTCTTCCATAATTTCTGCCATTCTATCTGGAATATGTACATGGTACAATACATGTAATATTTCAAGTTAAATAGTCTTGTAATATAAAATGAATAAATAGAACTGCAAACAAATATTTACACTGATATAGTAAAAAGAAGTTATCGCCAAGAGGTTAAAGCATCCTTTGGTAAAATGAGAAATCAGGATGTTAAAAATTAAGACCAAGTGCTGAAAGAATGAGAAAGACTGAAAAAAAACCAGCTGACCGTAAGCTAGTTCAGGTAGTGACAACATAAAGCATAAAGATCTAGGCCTAGAAGAACCAAACCGACCAGGAAGATATGAGAAGAAAGAAGATAGGTGACCATTGATCTGTCCAACTCCCCCCCCTTTCTTTCATTGACGTACAGCACAACATATTCCTCACATCTTATACCTCAGGCGCTTTGTCATTTTTCCTACAAAGAACAAGGATATCTCACTCTTTCATGTTTATTTTCAATATGTATCGTCAGACCACCTGCTGAAGTTGCAGCAAACTCACACTGAACGCAGGGATATCTGATACCTTCATGTTTATTTTCAATATGTTTCTTCAGACTTCTTGGTTCAGTGGCAGCGTATTCACATTTATCACAAGGATAAATCACTCCTTCATGTTTACTTCTATTATGTTTATTCAAATTACTAGATTTAGTTGCCACATAATCACATTTTCCACAGGAATAACTTTTATCTCTTTTTTGTCTCAGCTTACTCTTTTTAAGTTTCTTTTGTTTAGAGAAAATGAGATCTTCTTCAATCTTGTTATTTTCACCTGAGAAATACAAAAATAGAATTAATAAAATATCAAGCACAAGTAAGACATATCCTAAATTTAAAGTGAATGTTTTTGTAATTTCAAGTGACTCTGCATTTAAACTTAGAGGCAGTCCTGATTCACATCGGTACCCTTGAAACCTTCATCTGATCTTTAATATGGAAGATAATTGGTGCTATGGAAATTTAACGTTGAAAAGATGACATTGTGGGAGACGATGCCTGGCCGCGTTAAACAAGTTCCACAAGATTCAACAGAATGAGATAGAACAGATAGGGAGCATAGTACTGATAAACATCTACACGATCTACACGATCTACATGATTGTGAGATTGAATTCACATTGGTTTTAGTTTCTAGAATTAAATAGCTGGTTTATCTATCTATCAAGTTCCCGGTGAATAATTCTTATTATTGTCACCTAGTTTGCGGATCTATCTATCTATCAAGTTCCCGGTGAATAATTCTTATTATTCTCACCAAGTTCGTGGAATAATCATAATTATTACACAAAATGGGTGACAATTACAAGAATTATTCCGGATTTGGCCACGTAGTAAATCTATAAGAATGTGGTATAATAGTATATTATGGTTTTTCTTTCAATATTATAACAATAATTTTGACTATTACACTTTCTTCCTACGCATAATAATATTATACCACCTTTACAAATAATTAAAATTATTACACAAAATGGGTGACAATTACAAGAATTATTCCGGATTTGGCCACGTAGTAAATCTATAAGAATGTGGTATAATAGTATATTTTGGTTTTTCTTTCAATATTATAACAATAATTTTGACTATTACACTTTCTTCCTACGCATAATAATATTATACCACCTTTACGAATAATTATAATTATTACACAAAATGGGTGACAATTACAAGAATTATTCCGGATTTGGCCACGTAGTAAATCTATAAGAATATGGTATAATAGTATATTATGGTTTTTCTTTCAATATTATAACAATAATTTTGACTATTACACTTTCTTCCTACGCATAATAATATTATACCACATTTACGAATAATTATAATTATTACACAAAATGGGTGACAATAACAAGAATTATTCCTGATTTGGCCACGTAGTAAATCTATAAGAATGTGGTATAATAATATATTATG
>NW_019398498.1:0-10561 GCF_000591075.1 Eurytemora carolleeae
TAATATTTGTTGTCAGCTGGAGTAGAATATGATAATCTGGTGAACAGTTCTTCATCTCCTGCTCCTCCTCCTGTTCCCCAGGAGAAGGATGGAAAAGAGCAGGAGGTTGGAAGGAGAGAGATATCTCCTGGAACATTCTGCCAGGATAAGGATTTAATGTTTAGGTATAATGAATAATATAACAAAGGTGTATACAATGCTATTCTAAATAATTTCATCCTGCCCGCCATTTCTAAAATGTGGTCTGGCATTTTTTTGCTTTATAAATTACTAAAGCTATTAAGAATTTTGTCTAGATTTTAATTTATCATGATATTGTCTAATTCTGAACAAAATCATTCAAATCTCCAGTAATCTGTAGTACATACAGTACATTCTATACTACATACAGTATATTTTGTAGTACATACAGTACATTCTATACTACATACAGTATATTCTTTATAGTACATACACTATATTCTGTAGTACATACACTATATTCTGTAGTACGTACAGTACATTTTGTAGTACGTACAGTAAATTCTATAATACATACAGTACATTCTGTAGTACGTACACTACATTTTTTACTACATACAGTATATTCTGAAGTACATACAGTTGTGAACCATACCCCCTAATATAACCCTGTTGTAAAAGTCGTCTCTGACAAACTGTACCTCCGTTGAACCCGATCCGTCCACCCACCAAACCAAACATTGCCAAGGATTTTGCGCAAATATAAACAATAACCTCATGGAGCTAATAAAACTTAAAGTGCATTAAAAGAACCCATTTAAACATAATTTTCAGCGAATCATTTACAAACAAACAGTGAAATTATTTAACCAGACAAATATTTATTTTCAGAAGGAATTAAATTGCTTTAGACTTCAGTTCAAACAACTTTTCGCCGTACCACAGTTTTCTAGATTGTAAGTTCCGTACACCTAATTCACAACAGTACCTTTTAAACCTTTATTTATCAGTTCACAATAGTGCCTTTAAAACCTTTATTTATTGATTCGCAACAGTAATAAAATATGAATGCTAAACCTGCTAAACCTGCTAAACCTAGAGTTTCCCAAACCTGCCAAACCTGCTAAACCTACAAAACCTAGAATTCCAATACCTTTAAGCCTTTGTTCAATTCTCAATGGTACATGTTTCTAAACCAATTGTTCGATTCACAACAATGTTCATTTATTGATAAAACCCTTCAACTGTTTAATCTTCATTAACAATTATTATTTATATGCATGTATGCCAATGACAATTTGTATTTTGTAGGAAACCTCGTTACTGAAATATACTTTTCAAGAAGTGTGTCCGGTAGAAGAGAGTGTTTTCCTTGCCAACTTGCCTTATTTCCCTCTTTCGAGTATTATCCCTTTTGTTCAGCTCACAACAGTACATTCTATACTACATAAAGTATATTCTGTAGTACATACAGTACATTCTATACTACATGCAGTACATTCTATACAACATTCAGTATACTCTGTAGTACATACAGTACATTCTATACTACATACAGTATATTCTGTAGTACATACAGTACATTCTATACTACATACAGTACATTCTTTAGTACATAAATTACATTCTTTACATCTAATACCTCTAACGGTACATATTGATTATTAATACACTTTCTCAAATTCACTGATTAATAAATAAGGCAAATCGGTCCAGGGCTTCATGAGTTATGATTAGACATACAAACAAACAGAGATTACTACTTTATAAGTAGATCATGTATACATCGGTATATGTGAATGATACTATTCAATAGTTGTGATGCTTCCATAACTTACACTACACATGCAGACTATACCTTTATGGACAATCTTGAACCTCTGATTGAAAGGTAACTGAGTAACTTACACTACACAAGCAGACTATACCTTTTTGGACAATCTTGAATCTCGGATTAAAAGGTACAATGAATTATTGCCGTTTTCTACGCCATTGATCGATGCCATTTACAAACATCTTTTAAAATCTTTTAAAAGATTTGAAGTTGACAATGGCTAAGATCATAATTTGACAGTGACCAAGGTATTAAATTTGACAATGACCAAGATATTGAATTTGAAAATGACCAAGTTTTTGAATTTGACGATGACCAAGTTATTTGAAAATTTGACAATGACTATTGACCAAGATTTCAGATATGACAATGACCAAGACCAACTGTAATAATTTTGTAGATGGATGGGTCCTGTATCCCTAGCAGTCTACGCCCCTGGAGAAGATTTTATGAATTCAATCAAGACAATTCTGTACTTCAGGTCGCTATATTGGTGTTTTATCTTCACAGCTGCCATCTTGTTTCATTTGTTATTGTGGTTTTCAATCATCACAACAGCCATCTTGTTTCATCTGCTATTTTGGTGTTTAATCATTACAGCTGCCATCTTGTTTCATTTGCTATTCTGGTTTTTAATCATCACAACGCCATCTTGTTTCATCTGTTATTTTGGTGTTTAATCATCACAGCTGCCATCTTGTTTCATTTGCTATTTTGGTGTTTAATCTTCACTGCAGCCATCTTGTTTCATCTGCTATTTTGGTGTTTAATCTTTACAGCTTCCATCTTGTTTCATCTGCTATTTTGGTGTTTAATCTTCACAGCTGCCATCTTGTTTTATTCACTATTTTGGTTTTTAATTATCACAGCAGCTATCTTGTTTCATTCACTATTTTGTTTTTTAATTATCACAGCAGCCATCTTGTTTTATTCCCTGTTTTGTTTTTTAATTATCACAGCAGCCATCTTGTTTTATTCGATGATTTGGGTTCTTATCACTGCAGCCGGAATAATGTTTTTAAATTGGCCTAGCCACCATTTTGTTTTTAATCCCAATGGCCGCCATTTCCCAAAGCAGTAATTATTTTTTTCTTGTCATAACCGCAATTAGTTTTTAATTGTGCTTGCCGCCATTTTATTTTTAGTGCCATTTGGGGTTTAATCGTCATGGCTGCCACATTCATTTGTAATCGTCATAGTCGCAATTTGATTTTTAAATCACCACAGCTTCTATTTTTTATATTTTGGGTTAACCGCCATTTTTCCTGATGGCCATTTTTACCACTTTGTCTTCCTTTGATCCATTCAGTTAAAAAACGCATTTATTTGCTTCGTGATTGTCTTAAAGATTTTTTTTGCTTTTTATTGCCCAATACCTAAAAAAATAACTTTCCTTTACTTAATTTTTGCACATTCCTGTCTTTCAAGTAGTTTATAAACATATGTAGAAGCTGCTGTACACTCGACCAAGCGATTTAATGTGGGACATTAAA
Organism: Eurytemora carolleeae; assembly: GCF_000591075.1. Classification (NCBI taxonomy): domain Eukaryota; kingdom Metazoa; phylum Arthropoda; class Copepoda; order Calanoida; family Temoridae; genus Eurytemora; species Eurytemora carolleeae. The sequence goes on from NW_019398498.1 coordinate 3,289, forward strand.
AATAAAAAAGTAACGTGTCTTGTCTAGGATGTGTTATCATAATTCTCCTTTCAATATATACCGGCGTACACATTATACTTAATACATGCAAATCATGCAAAAACACTTGAAGAGTTTAGTAAACAATTTCACCCACTCGTACTAAAGGGAAACTAAGGTAAAAGGTTGTAGAAAATCCGCGACAGGGGAACAGCTGATTTAGGGAATAAATATAAACAGACGGATAGATAGATAGTTTCGGTTGGAAATCTGGGGCCCGGGAATTCCCCCTGATTTTACAACGATAATGGCATTTATGATAAGTCACGAAATGATGAGGATTTTTCCAAATTCAAAAGGTAACAATAATTTTTCATCTTCGTATTTATAATAGAAACAAAACAGAAAAGAAGAAATATAAATATGAAAATGATGTGATATTATCGAATTTTAAATTCACATGAAGAAACGACTCTCAAACTTTGTTATATTACATAATTTTTTGGTAAAATAATTTTGAAAGGGGACAACCCCCCCCCTCCCCCGGGTCGTAGCCTACCTCGGAGTGCTTTCTCTCAGTGCATATAAATTGTTGCGAGATTTATATTTATTTAATTACCCCATTTAATTACTTTAAATACTTTAATTATACGGGAAGCGTAGAAAATGTTTTAGCTAATATTTTGTGTTTAGAAACTATACGCGGATATTGTAAAATTGCCAAAGTAATTTTGCGCAGAGTAATTATATCCTCAAGGCGTAAACAGGGGGGGGGGGCAAATTTGAACTGTAATTTCAGAACATTTGGCTTCTTGGATATCAGGCATAAATATAAGATACTTTAAAGGTACACACTGCACATACAGTTTAATTACCTTGCAAAAATAACTACTTTAGCTCTTACAAACAAAACTATAGCATCAGAACATGTTTTTCTTTGTTCTTCTTTACCCCCTCCCCCTATATACGCCCTTGATACATGATTAAGAATTACCCTATGCTATAAGGTATTGGTATAAGAATTGTGGACATACAATTTTCAACCTGAGGATTGAAGAAACTGTTGTCTTCTTTTCTCAATCAAAGTTCCAACTAACAATTTGAGTTTCAAAGTAAAATTCTTTTGATATTAGAACAGATGCATCCTACAAGGCCAATAAAAAGTATTTTTGGTGAGGAGGGGGGGGGGAGGGGTTGAAAAAAATTAAAAATTTGTTCATTTATTGTTAGATAACGACTCATTTTTTAGTTTTTTTCAATCATTTAAAAAAATTATTTTGTTTTTTAATCTCAAAATTTAATCGTTCATTTTCCATCTATTTTGTTTGTTTTTTCACTGAACGCTCGTTCAATAAAATTGCTTGTTCAGTAAAATCGTTTATTCAAAAAAATCGTTCATTCAGAAAAAAACAATAGATTTTTTAAAAAATTTGTTCCAAAAAATTGTTTGTTCATTAAAAAAAACGATAGTTTTTAAAAATCTTTTGGAAAATTTGATTGTTGGGTAAAAAAGGATAGCTTTTTCAAGTTTGCTCGAACATTTTTAAATTGTTCATGGGGTTCTTTTTCATTCTTTTTCAGAAAAAGATAATTATTTCATTTCTCTGAATGATTCACTTTGTTCGACCAGCGTGAGGTTTTTTTCTGACCGACAACCTTTTTCACGAAAAATTTCGTTCCTTCAAAAAAATGATGCACATCTCTAATCTCCTAATTTCTGTTGAACTAAATAACTTTAAAATTTAAAATAATAAATACCTTATAGTTTTGTCGCGCACTTTAAATATCAAAGAAACCTCAATGTCTTAAATCAGACCTCAACATGATGCCCATACCAAAATAATAGTACAAATATATTGCCAAATGTTTAAAAAATGTGTTGGGTAATATACAAGGTGTCCCACGAAACATGAAAGTAGCAAGATGACTTGAGAGTTGTCTTAAATTTTAATTTAATTCAGTCGTCAACCTACCTTTCCTTGTATGATTCTTGAAACAATAATCACAAAATTCTCATTGCCCTGACATTTCAAAAATGTGGCCTGCCTTTTTTGTGCTGTCAATATTACTAGAGATATTAAGAATTTCGTTCAGATTTCAATGCAATTAAACAAAAAACCATAATTGTCAAAATCACAAAAAAGGCAGAACACATTTTTGAAATTCTAAGACTGTGGTTATTTTGATATTAAAAACTTTAGAATGTTACTTCTAAAATTAGGTTTGCAAATAAATGCTTAACGATCAAAGACGACCTTTAATTCCTTGCTACTATTTTATCGGACACCCAACAGTTAGGGTTTCCGACAAATAATGTAGTTTGCAACCATTTTTCTCGAATTTTTGCACTTTTTTCGTAAAATTTAGCATTTTGTTCGCAAAAATTAATTAAGCGAAAAAATGCGTAAACGATGTAAAATATTGCGAAATAAAATTCTGCAAAAACCATAGCTGCATCAATTAATTGCGCAAAAAAAACTCTGCTCAGAGAGCTCAGAATTAAAAGTTTTATCTTAAATAATTAATAATTTCTCTTGGTATTTTTTTTGCAAAATTTTCGCATTTAACCCCCAAAAGTACTTTAACATTCCTTTGTTTTGCGTTTTTTGAGAAATTTTTGAATTTCTTATTTTGCAAAATATTTGGATTTTTTTCGCGAAACAGACTCAATCTAAATTTTTTGCAAAAACGTTTTTTTTCCAAAACATGGAGCATTTCAGGCATTAATAAAGATATCTAAATCCTCATTGTTAAAGATGAAAATCTTTCAAAAAGGGATTATAAACTGCACAGGAAGCATGCTTGAATCTCTCTAATGAAATTATAATCACCCATGCTTGAAACCTGTTACCCTTCAGAAGAATGTATATCACACTTACCGATGGGCAACATTTATGGGCCGTCTCAAGATAATAAAGTTTTTCAGGGGTTTTCAGTCATAATTATGTTACACGTAATGCGTATCACTTTCTTTCGCTTACGGAGGAGCATTACATGAAATAACATGTTAATTCCATATAAGAAAGAAAATCTAGTTTCGCGTGATTAAGACATAATTACACAAAATTACGTTATACGAAACCATTCCGTTGTCAGTACAGTTAATATTAATTCTCAGAAATGAATATATGTAGGAAAATATGTGTAAATTGAAGTTTTGCTAATTAGGCATAATTATGCAACATTTCGCGAAATTACTTTTGTAGAAATTACGAAAAATTATGGCATAATTTTGCAAAATTGAAATTTTGCAAATTACGTGTAATTATCACAAAATTTTGCAAAATTACCTTGTAGAAATTACGCCAAATTACACCATAATTTTTCTAAATTGAAGTTTCTCTAATTAGGAATAATAATCATGACATTTCGCGAAATTGTGTTGTAGAAATTACGCGAAAATATTCCGTAATTTCGCGAAATTGAAGTTTCGCCAATTACGCGTAATCCTGCAAAATTATAGGACGTACAAATTATTTCACGTAACTGCACATAATTTTGCGTAAGTGAATAATCTTTAACTTTTTACGTTGAAAAGACTAGTTTTTTATATTAAAAGTGTTTAACAAAAATTTAAGTTAATAATTAGATTGCAAAACGGTTTCCTCGATAAGTTTGCTTTTGTACTTTTTTCTTTTTGCAAATTTTTTCTCTGATCAACGAACACGACTTTTCATAATGAAAAACAGAAAGCAATTTTCAAATGTTTTAAAAAATCGTTTTGGTAAATATCTTTGGTCTGACTAAATTTTTTTTGCTTAAATAGGGTTTCCATTCGCAAAACTTTTGCGCTTTTTTTGCAGAAGAAAGTGCAAATTTTTGCTTGCATTTACATTTTGCGTGAAAAATTAACAATTTGCGCAATCATTCGCAACCTTAATTTAACACAAAATTGCACTTTTCCGCGCTTTTCTGTTCTGCACAATTTTGCAGAAAAAAAATTCTCATTAAAAGGTTGAATTATGGTGTTAACTGTATAAATTAGTTATCTATGAGATTTTACTTTTTGGCATATAATTGCAATGTTTAAAAGGGAACTGATTATATGTCTAAAACTCTACTTTGCAACCTGATGCAAGGTTTAAGCATATCATATTCAGCAAATATGAAAACAATCTGAAAAAGACTATATCCTACAGAAACCTGAACAGAAACCTGAGAATCTCAGGTTTGGTCCTGTTATAATTGTTTAATTTTTAGTTTGCAAATTTAATAGATATAATTGATAATATTATTACATTTAATCCGTATTGTCCGTATTACGTCACCAGAACTTCAGCCAATCGCAGCACAGTATACCATAGTCACGTCAAAATCAAAATTAAAAAATTATAATAGGATCAAACCTGAGATTCTCAGGCTCCTGTGGGATATAATCATTTTTAGATTGGTTTGACACAATTTTATATCAATTTCTCGAGAAAGGAACATCAGATAGAAGTCTTAAATGTATCATTTAACGCCTGAGATTCTCAGGTCCCTTTAGCTATATTACCAAAAATATTCAAAAAAAAAAACAATTGGCAATTTGTACTATTATTTAAGTGCGCCACAAAAAATATGAGATAAATATTTTAGTGCAACAGAAATTAGGAGATGAAATACATTCAAACAAGAAGGTTTAGTATCTGTGGAAACTTAAAAATACATTATTACCGAAGTTTAATCAGCATCTTTATTATTGTGGTTTATCAATTATTTTGAGATGAAATACATGCAAACAAAAGGTTTTGCATCTGTGTAATATTTTGATAAATACCACAATACCAAATTGTAATTATCCTCTAAAATAGTACAGCAATAAGTGTCATATCTAGAGATTGACATTGTTTTTTTTGAAAGAACAAATTTTTTTTGTGAAAAAGGGTGTCATTCAAAAAAAACCTCATGCTGGACGAACAAAATGAATCATTCAGAGAAATATAAAAATAATGGTTTACTGTAAAAGAACGAAAATATGCATGAACAATTTAAAAATATTCAACAAACTTGAAAAAGCTATACTTTTTTACTCAACAAGCAAATTTTTCAAAAGAAAAAACCTCCCAACAAAAATACTTTTTATTGGCCTTGTAGGATAAGCAACTGTTCTATAAATATCAAAAGCATTTTACTTTGAAACTCATTTTTAGCTGTAACTTAGATTAAGAGAGTTTAGCAGACAAAGTTTTCTTGGAAAACAAAAACGATTTTCATAAAAAAAGTTTTTTTGAAAAATTGTTTTGGTTAATAACTTTTTTTAAATGGGGTGGGGGGAGATAGAATAGTTTAACAAATGCAAGAATTTTTTCAAAATATTTTGAAAATAATTTTTCATGCAAAGATCCTCAAAAAGTTACGTGTGATACATATTTAGTTAAAAACATGACTATTAGACAATTTCATGTATAACTGTAGAATACTGTCAGAAAACTGAATTGTTCGCTTCGTAAGTTTATTATTTAATCAACTTAATTGAAATGACCTTCATATTACATTAATATCTGTTTTTTTTTCTAAATGAATGAACTCTGTCTCATTTAAACCGATTATATGAGTTACCTCAATTCAGAAATTTCTAGTTATTTAAAAATGTATAAAATTAATTTTTTTTAAAATATATGCTGCTAACCCGATTCTTTCTTTGACAAAAAAATCTAAATTTAATTTTCAGACACAAGCAGATTAATACCAAATCAACCTGTATAACTCGTCATAAAAAAAGGTTCAATTAACATGAGAAACAGTAATTGTGCCGTGTAATTTTAACCCCAATTCACTTCCACCCCACCTTATATTATATAAACAGGAGCCATCCTCTTTAAAAAGTCAAGAAAACAAAGTGAAAGCTGCAGTTTCGATAAAAACAGTTTTATGTTTAGGTAGTTCTAGGGCCCAAATTCATCCATTGTATTGAGCACTCTGTTCAGTGTAATGTACACAACCTTGGTTCTCTGTTATATAAACATTTATGTTTGGAAATAACACAATAATTAAGTGATAAAAGTGACAGCATTTTTAAAAGTTTATTTTCTGTTTTGACAACAATCATTATTATCATATTAGATGTTACAATTTATCTATGTTATGGTGAATATTTTGTGCAGGATATATCCAGTTTTAACTGGTTAATTATAATATATGTTAATCGCTTCCTTGGGTCGTGACCATGCAAGGGCGTATACAAGGGGGGGGGGCAAGGGGTCACATGTCTTACATTTAAGATCCATGTACAAAATTTATTTTCTCGAATTTTTGCACTTTTTTCGTAAAATTTAGCATTTTGTTCGCAAAAATTAATTAAGCGAAAAAATGCGTAAACGATGTAAAATATTGCGAAATAAAATTCTGCAAAAACCATAGCAGCATCAATTAATTGCGCAAAAAAAACTCTGCTCAGAGANTTATCTTTTATTTATAATATACACCCCTGTCTACTTATTTTTTATACATAATATACACCCCTGTCTACTTATCTTTTATATATAATATACACCCCTCTCTACTTATTTGTTATGCATAATATACACCCCTGTACGTCTATTTATCTTTTATATTTATAATACACCCCTGTCTACTTATCTTTTATTTATAATATACACCCCTGTCTACTTATTTTTTATGCATAATATACACCCCTGTCTATTTATCTTTAATATTTAATATACACCTCTGTCTACTTATCTTTAATATTTAATATTCTTTATCTATTAATTGTTTCATTTCGGGAAGGATACACGTTTAGTTTTCATTCACTTTCAAGTGTTTTTAACACTTAAAAAACGAACCAGGGGTGTACTCAGTCGGGGGGGGGACTCAGCCCATCCAATAGATCTGTAAGATCTAGGGGTTTCAGGCCACAACGGGTTCTTTTATTAAGAATTTAAGCCCCTTTGGACGCATTCCTGAGTAAGCCCCTAAAAAAAACAATAGTAAAAAGTATTATAATGGAAAAAGTTAAATTCAAGGCTGTTTTTAAAAATTATCTGTGAATTTATAGATTTACTGAAATTTTTTGAAAATGGAATGAATAGTTAAAATCTTTTAAAAAATACTTCGACTTAAAAAAAAAAAATTCATATCTTTATTTCAGATGGCTTAGCTGTTAGTAGATGTTAGACCGTGTAGTTGATAGGACAGGAAACTAAAAACTTTTTTGTTAAAAAATATTTTCTTGAATGTTAAACAGATTTTATCGGTGAAAAAAATGTCAATAAGTAAAACATCAGTGATCGCTGATCGTTCCGTAGATCTTCTCTAAAGTCTACATTCTCCCATCGATCAAGAAATCCATCGATCAAGAAATCCATCAATC
>NW_019398499.1:0-10510 GCF_000591075.1 Eurytemora carolleeae
TATATCCGGTTTGATATAGCTGTACCATATCTTATTAAGTTTTCAATTTTCCTCATATTTTCATATTCATATTCTTGAGGGAAATGCTTTGTTAGTACTTTTATCAGGCTAGTTCTAGTATGGTACTGATCTGTGTATCCTGGTGTTACTTTGTTTTCCTGTTTTAAAAAAATGTCTAGTTCTGAGTTTTGTATTATGTATATCCGTCCTTGTTGAAATGAATTAGCCTTTTCAAAAACTGCTGATCCGTGTAATTTTTATTTTAATGATTTTCAGAAACGGTAAAGGAGAAGAAAAAACAAAATATGATTTTACCTCAGGGTTATAGAAGTGTTGGTGTCAACATAACCCCTGTTTTTGAAACCACCGTAGCGTCTGTAGTTCGTTCTTCAGAACACACTACTGGTTATATGTATGACGTCACAACTGCCGGCATACCTGAAATGAATTCACTGGAAATACTTTTGAGTGATAAATGGTTTCTTTTTGCTTTGCTTGTTGCTGGAGTCTGGTTCATTTTTAGAGTATTAGAATTTTTTACTGGTAAGTAAGAAAAATGCGAGAAAATTTTTAATTTTAATTTTTTCCTAAAAATTTTTATTTAAAATTTACCCTGGAATATGTTACAGTTTGGTTTGGCTGTAGTTGTTGTAAAATACGTAAGGCCAAGAAGAGGGAAAGTGATACTGATTATTCCACCTTTGTGAACCCTATTCCATCTGTTTCGAGAGAGGAACCTTACGCAGATGGTTTTGAAAACATCGAATTGTCGACTTTCTCAGGTATGTTAATATGTTTTATTTTGTATAGTTAATACAAGATTATTTGTTTAGTTTTCTAAATTATTTTGTTATTTTAAAATGTATTATTCATATGGTACATTTACGGTTATTTTTAATTTACAGTGTAAAAGTTTGAATCATAATTTACAGTGCGTATGGTTTTAGGGGAAAGACAAAACCGTGTCGGTACGGGAGGTAGGAGCGGCCGTGAAGCAGAAGACGTGCCGGTGTTGTATTTCAATGAGAAAGCTGGCGGTTTTACTACCGAAGTAAGGGGGAGGCAAGCTTTCTGATTTGAGAGTGTCCTATTGGTGGTGCGGCTGGAGGGAATGCTTCTTATTGGTCTGATTTTGGGGGAGGCAAGCTACTATTGCCGGAACTTTCTAGAATTTTCCCGGAACTGGCATCGTGTTTGATACTCATTTCTAATTCTGCCTTAATAGCGGACGTTTTAATTTGATTATTTTAAATTTTATTCAGTTTAATTATTTGAATATACTTAAAATTTATGTTTTACGTTATTTGCTATTTAATTATGAAAATTAATTTTATTGAAGTTTAGTTAAATATTGTTTGCATTTAAATGTAAAATTGTTTTTAAGACTAGAAAATGCCTGCGATTTCATCATTAGATACAATCAGTTTTTGGTAAGTTTACTGTCATTTTCTTTGGAATGTACTGCATTCTAATTGTACTTATTTAATTTTACAAAATAATTAAAATTATTGGAAAAATTCTAGCTTTTAGTGTTATTTTTAGTTTAGTTAATAATTATGTTTTAGGTAATAGTTTAACTTATTAAATTTTTATTTGTTTTAGGCAGTTCGGTCAATATTTTTATTCCACTTATATTGGAGGAAATGCGACTCATCTAAGTTTTAAGGTACTGTTATTTTAATTATGAACATGTTCTTCCTGTGTGTGTTTGGAGCAACACTAATTTCGTGTGTTATACAAGATTTTTGGGGATCTTTATAATTTTTTATAAAATTTTATTTGAAAGTTGTCTTTTTGACTGAAGTAACATTTGAATTTCAAATTTTCCCCGTGGCCACATGAGGTCCCACACAACATTTGGACTTGATCGGTTCGCTTGTAAAGCAATTAGACAAATCTGTATATTTTGTAGGATGGAGTAATTGAGGGAAAATTTCCGAATGAGTGCAGTGGAACCACATTAAGTAGAGATGTTTTTGTTGGGGATACAAATGTAGGAGTTAACGCATGGACTGAAGTTGACCTTGTGAGTCTGGAAATCTCTCTGTTCTTTGGTGGTGTTAGTGTTGGGTTTATGTTGGCTGTTCTGATGTTCTGCTGTTGTTCTGTTATGTCTCGGTAATATTTAGTGTTTCTAAAAAATGTTACTAATTTTATCATAAAGCTGTTTGCAGTAAATGGAAAATGTGTAAATGTTTAGGAATGGTAAAGTTATGAGTTTGGACGATGTAGTTGAGTTTATAACGAAGATATGTGGCCAAAAAGGATGTATGGATAAGATCAAGGTACCCTCTATAACATCTTGGTAATATTTATATCCATTATTATTTAAAGTAATTATCTAATTATATTTTAGAATTTCTGTGCCTTTATTCTGTGTTGTTTAACGTTTAATGGATGTAAGGGTTCTGATGTAGAGGTTAGTAGACCAATGCTATATGAAGAAAAGTTGAAATGAAGGTTACGAGAATTAAATTTTTTTTGTTTTAGTTGCGATTGGAGGAAAGAAACCGCAAAACTGAGGCTGACCAGGTTGTGGTGTATCCTGTGGTCGTCCGTCGCAAGAGAGAGCCGGCTGTGGTGGCTGGATCTTGTGGAGATGGATCTTCTAATAATCCATTTTTAAACCCATTTATTTATGGGTTAGAGAGTAACCAGGTGGAGAGTCTATCATATTTTAATCCTCCTGCTATAGGCTATTGTGGTGTAAGGAACGAACATGTTGAGTTGCCGGCTGCTGTAGGCTCCGCAGAAGGAAATATTTCGCACATTGAGCGAAATTCTCAGCAGATATTACGTCCTGGTGAGATGCCTTCTGTTGCAGAGTCTTTAGAAGAAAGTATTCCTTATGTTGAGCGAAACCCTGAGCAGATTTTATCTCCTGGATATGTAGGTGGAAACATTGAACCTGTTGAACCAAGACAGAATTTGTCTTCCTTAAATATATCTTCCAACCCTTTTTTGAGAGGTCCTATGGATTTCAATTTTTGTGGGTCTACGCCAGCGATACCGGAGAACCCTGAGCCGATGGCCAATGAGTCTATTCAGGAAACGGAGTCTACGGTGATTGATCGGAGTAATGAGTTTATCCATGTTGATACTCCGAGAAGATTTCTTCAAGGCAGAACACTTTATCGAACTCCTCCCAGGCGTCATTCACTCAGGGATAAGAGGGAACCTGATAGGTTATCTTATAAGGGAGGAATAAACGCCATAATTAAAGCTAATACATTTTTTTGTTTATGTTTAATGAATGACGGATGGAATGAATGGTTGATTTTTAATGGTTTTGAATGGATGTATATAATAATGAATGAATGGATTTGGGTGACTTTGAATTATATTAGATATAAACTTACTCGGCGTTTATTTTTTGAAGTAATGAATAATACAACTTATGTGATTGGCCATATTTTTTATTTATTTTTTTTAAAGGGTCAATATCTGTTAATATTGTTTTTCAGACGTATTAATTAAAATTTTCGGTCAACTGACTGAAATATACTAGTATGTTTTTGTGTTTGGAATATCATAAGAAGACGTACATGAAAACAACTGGTCTGAAGAGCAATTACTTGAGATCTGTTTTGTATGTGCTGTATCTAGTTGAGTGGATGAAACGGTTCTTAGATGATTTGGTTTACTAGAGATGTGGAGTTTGGTGAGGTTTTATATTTTAATATTGTTATTTTGTTACAATATTAATTAATATTGATTTATTGTTTTAGGTCTGGTATTTTTAATGCTGGAGTAGCGTGAGCACACTAATCATACGTCAAGTTATGCTCAATTGTAGATGGTATGCGTTGGCACTAACCAACCCACGAGATTTTGATTTGTGCCCCTAGCATAAGTCCTGGAGGTGCATTTATCGGTGAGATTTTATTTTAATATTTTTAAAAGTTTTAAAATATCTTTTGTTAATTTAATATCTTTAATTGTATTATTTTAGTTGAGCTCAGAAATGATCTAAAGGAATAGAGAGGGTGTAAAGGAATATGCCCCCGCATTAGTCCTGGAGGTGCATAGATTGGTAAGATTTACTTTTAATTTATTTAATTTTAATAAATATATATTGTTAGATATGAAGAATACAATTTTTTGTGTTTAGGTTTTCTTTGTTGGGCAGGATGGCTGGTATCTGATGTTATAGTTTTATTATGAAATAAATGTTAATTTATTTTATTTATGTATTCTGGATTAAAGAAAAAATTAAACAAGTTTATGGTAATGCGTTTAAAATGTAGTTTTAGCTGTGCAAAGACTACATTTAACATTTATAAATTGAAAGAAAAATACATTTTGGATTTTAAATTTCGTTTTAATATGGGCAATAAGAATTTTTTTTAAAACGCTATGAACATAATGGATATAAAATAAAACCATTTCAATGAACCGGTTGACGGTCATATAAGTTTTGAAAATGGATGTGTAACGGATTTTAATGAATAAAACCATTTCAATGAACCGGTTGACGGTCACAAGTTTTGAAAATTGATGTGTAACGGATTTTAATGAACGTTTCTATTTCAATCGAACAATTATTTAATTTATTTTTTTTAACTAAAGATTTTCATTAATTGAACAAGTGAATTTACCTAATTTTGAAAGTTTTCGCTTTAATTTAACTTTAAATTTTGTATTAGTTTAATTTTTTTTGATTTAAGATTTTAACATTTGAACCAGTTCATTATTACATTTATTTGCTAGTTTTGGTAATATCAAAATAGTTAAATTAATTACGCTCATTAAGCTGAAAAAAATTTCAAGTCGCTGCTTTTGTTAAGTTTTATCCAATTTCGACAGGTGAAAAAATGTTTGTTTTTAGTATATAGTTCTTCTGAGGGATTTATATCAAAATCGTTTGAGCTGCAATGTGCCGTGTGCTTATCAATGATAAATGGTGTTTCTATGCATTGATTTATGGGGATGAAACATACATTTGCGAGTAATTTATGCATTTTTAAATGGATTGCCGAGTCTACAGATAAAGTCTTAAAGAAAACATGGTCCTTTTTTACTTCGAGAAGATGTAATAAATAAAAATAAAACAGAATGGATTTTGAAAAGTATCTACTTCTACAGTAAAAAGCCGGATGATCGAAGTACTTTTCTGTTGCTTGATGGCAATAAGGTTGTAAATTATAAAGGCAAAACATATCTGACCTTGCATATTTGTCTTTACTATTGTCATTGTGCTGTGCACATGAAATCCATTCTATGAGAATAATATTTTTCTGAGAGATGGGCGCTATCAAATTTTTTATTAATGTCCTTTGATCAATCTTTAATTGATTAGCCCAATTTGGTAAACTTTTGTGAATGACAATATTTGCCCAAGCTTGTAAGGATAATAATTTTCTTTGATTTTGGAACAGACGGAAGTCATTTATGCAATGTTGTAAAATAGAATGGTTTTGGCAAGCTTGTTCACTGGTTTTTTCAAATCTATAAACTGTGGACATTTTGAAGCAATCTGATAATTTTAAGAAAATGATAATCTCACGAAATACTTTCACTTTAATTAGAAGTATTGAATTTTCAGTATAGATATATTTCTTTTAAGTTGTTTTTTGTTAGATCTATAAACTATGGCAATGAAGTTACGTGGACCAAACTTTATTTGTAAATAATTTACATACAATACAATGTTCTAAACTGGTCTAGGGATAATATTTTAAATGTTACGTTGTGTAGATATTAATTAATTAGTTTCTTTCGCTTAATACGTTCTTATTTCTGAGTTAAGAGTACGACAATACATAACGATATTTAGTAACGGTTAAAGGTGTAAAGTAACATCCTCATTTCTAAATACATGACAAATATGATACATTGAGATGTATCAAAAGATCAAACATGATGCATTAAATGTTTTTAGGAAAGTTTTAAAATTTAAAGGATTTGCAAATTCGATTTAAAAATAGTATTATTTAATAGGAATTCTTTAAGTTTAGTTTAGTTGGTTTGGAAATGCTGGCACGAAGAGAAAAATACTGGAACCAGCATCTGAAATAATTACATAGATATTGGTTGGAATGTTAATGTTACAGGTCGTCTTTGTGTAGAACTATATGGAGCTTTGTAATTTTGTTTCTTTACATAGAAACCTATAATTGTTGCAACCATAGTAAAAGTTGCAGATCCTGCGAGAGTGAGGCTTAAATAAGTTACGATATCAGGCCAAGTTAAATCTTGAAAAGTGTTTTCTAAAAGGTCAATTGTGTCTTGGTCTGTATTTAATATTTCAATGGTTTCAGCATCTAATTTTTTTTGTGTTTGATAAATTAATTCTACATTTTTATAAGAAATTTTAAACTGATTGGATGAGACAACATGGAAGGGTAAAGAATAATCTTGATTTGGATTTAACGTTTCGAGTGATGTTCCTTTTAATGTATATGGAACATATGTTGAAAATAACATTCCATTAAATGTGGGTTGTGGAAAATGTGAAATTGATGGGATCCATTCACAATTATATATTATGTTTTTAATATTGTTTTCATTTAGCGCAGCTGCGCAGTTAGGGTTATATTTGGAACATTGACAACCTGTGTATACCTGATTTTTATTGTACAAACAGTTACAGGTTTCTAATTGTTCTGAGATTAAAAATGTATTTTTAAGGTTAACTTGGTTTTGAAAATAATTTGTTGCAATTAAGGTAAAGGCATTATTTGTTGGTTGAAATTGAACTACTTTAAGATTGATTATTAAACCTGATTTGCTTGGTTGTACATTGTTTACAGCAATGTGTTCATGGAATTCCGGATTTAAACAAGACGAATTTTGAATTAAGAAATAGGTCGTCTTAGTTGTTTGAAGATTGACATATGCCTCTAGTTCCTGTAATTCTTCATATAAAGATGTAATTATTATTTGTAAATCAAGTATAACCTGCATTAAGATGCCACTAACAGCTTGAAGGGTAATTTCATCATCTTTTAGATTAGGTGAAAGAGCAGGAAGGTCAGCCTGTAGTAGTTGAAGTTCTTCCGTTAATCTTTTAGCATATGAGTCTAAAAATACATTAGTTTCAATTTGACATTGGTTTTCTGGGGAAAAAAGAATGTCTTCATTTAAATATTTGTCTTGCAAAAGGAGTAAATTAGTAATAGTTGAATATTGGCTTTTAATAGTTTGAGTTTGCTTAGTGATTGCTGGATTTAATTTTACATTTGGAGAAGTAAATTTAATAATGTTTTCTTTGAAACTCTCAGACCCAAAATAAGTTGGGTCAACTATTTTTATGTACAGGACAATATCGTGTTGTACATGAGCTTTATTAATGTTTACCTGATTTTGTTTGTAAAACGGTGCAAGCAATGTGTTAACTGTAATTACTGTGAGTGCGGAGAACACTAGAACTGGGCGTGTATCTAAAATAAAAAGTAATAATAAGAGTAGAATTATTTTAAATAATTTAAGATGATGAATGTTTTAAAATATTGGAACTTATGTTTTTTACAGTTTATGCATTAATCAACTTGGCAAAATACAAAATAATTTGGTACAACATAATAAGTTTAAATATACCATGTGGGATCTATATGCAGGGAAAAGAACAGTGTCTTCCTTTAGATCTAAGATATCTATTCCCATTTGGACCAAATGTTGTATTGACTGAATAGTGTATTCACTGTTTTCTCCATTAGGTAAGAAAACTGGTGTTCTCGGCATCGTTTTGAGTGAGATGGCACTTCTGATGTTGATTCCAACTAGGTTTGTAGGAAGTAGAATTGGAACTTCAGTTAGAATTCCGGCTCTTGATAGTGTTAAGTTTATTTGATTTGTGAGGTTGATGAGATTGGTGAAATCTAGCTCCTGGTGAAACAGAGTATGCTGGCCTAAGACTAGTAGGTTTCTATGTTTAAAACCTGGCGGTGGAGGTTTATTAAACATTCCTTGTAGGGATACAAGAAAATACAAAATTGTTTTCTCAAGATTGTTTAGCAACCACTGTTCCCAACGGTTTACTGGGATGTTTTGTAATACTCCCAAAAGGTCAAACTCTATAAGGATAGGAATTTCTAAGGGAGTGATATTGAGTACTTTTTGCACATGCTGTAGGTAGTCTTGCTCATGTGAAATGGGGATGATGGTACGATTGTCATCTTCAAAGAATGTTAAACCTGCGTATCCTGATGTGGGTAGTAAGTTTGCTTCACAATTACTGAGGTTGAGAACATTAAGTCCTTCTTGGAGGAGGAGTCCAGTCGTTTTCATCATCCTGTGCCCGACAGTGACTATCTTGTAGATGCTGAGATCCATATCTTGAAGTTTTGTCAAATCGGTTGCGTAACTATGTGGACCACCTGGTTGTAGATGGAATGTGACATTCGATCCCGTTTTTAGGGATTCTGGATGTGTGATAATTTCCAGTTCTCGATGTTCATGCTGTACTCTGGCGCAAATAATAGATTGCGTGATTTCATAGTTGTTATATTTCAAAAATTCTGATGCGTCTGTTGTGGGCGGTGTTCCGTCCAACAATCGTTCCAGCATTGATAAAACTCCGTAGAGTTTCTCATTACCATTGTTACTGAAAGAAATTAGCATATCCATTTGATGGAGCGGGAAAGGGCTTTTAAACCAGGTGGAATGAGTTGTTGCCATTTCATTTGGGAACTTTTTCCGTATTAAATCATACGACTGGAATCTTGTTGCAGTAAATTGTGATAGTAGCCTTGTTATTGTTTGATGATGGTCTGTCCCTTGCAGTGTTTTCCTGATCATTGTTGATTGTTGGAAATTGAAGTAATCTTCTAGGATGATGTCAGAAATTTTGCAGTTGTTTAATATTTCCGCTATTCTGTGTAGAGGTGGTGTCTGAGTAGTAATTTCCTGGTTTAAATTTAGCCCATGTTTTTTTGTGTGATGTTTAAGGGGAGAGTCAGATATGATCTTTTTGCAATACACACAAATGTGTGATAGTATTGTGTGGAATTCCGTAACATGGTGGAGTAAATACGCTGCAATGGTCTTGAAAGCTTGCTTGTGTTCTCCGCAGAAAGGGAATTTTCCCACTGTAGCAAGGGCTTCTGAAATAGTGTCCGGGACATGTTTTCCTGTCAAGGAAAAATTCTCAATATGCTTATTTGTAATCTGCTCGTCCCGGTGAGGGTACACTTTCAGAGTTTCATTGAATTTGTTTTTCAGACCTAAACTATCCGCTGTTAGTGTACAGGTGAAGAGCAATTCAAGTTGTAA
Organism: Eurytemora carolleeae; assembly: GCF_000591075.1. NCBI lineage: Eukaryota > Metazoa > Arthropoda > Copepoda > Calanoida > Temoridae > Eurytemora > Eurytemora carolleeae. The sequence goes on from NW_019398499.1 coordinate 9,214, forward strand.
ATGATCATCCAAAGTTGAGAAAATATGTTTTGGAGCGAAGCTTCCAGCTGCTCGGTGTTTTTCCATATTCAGGACAGGTGACTTACAGGTTGAACATCGTCTGTTTCTAGGGAAATCAATTTGATTGAGGGTGTCTGTTGTTAGTTTGGTTCTAAACGAGCTTATTTCTAGATTGACATATTTCTTTGTTCTTATGTGCGCTGCATTTCCCAAGAAAAGTGGGCTGTTGATGACAATTCTTTGATTTGGTTTTATAACTATGTTGTTTTCTCGAGGTAGTTCAATTGATCTTTCTTTAAGTAACTGCTTAGTATGTTCACGTTTGCGCGCTTTGTTCAGATGGAGAGTAGCAGAATCTGCATACTCTTTAATTACTAGTTCAGCTTCAATGAATTCATCTTGGATTTGTAAGGGAGCTGGTATTTCTGGTTGGAGAGGAGGGATGATGGCTGGATTATCTTGCTCTATAATTTGATGTTGAAATTGTTGTGCAGGATTTTCTACTTCAGGTATATGGACCTCTACATTTGGAACATTTTCTTCATCATGCTGTAGTTCTTGTTGGACATTTGGGTTTTCTAAAATGACATCCGCAAAAACCGGATGTTGCTCTTCAAGTATTTGTATTTGCACATCTTGAAGTATTTGGTTTTGAAAATTGTTTGGAATATTTACTATGTTTATATTTGGAGGGAGAATATCTGGTAGATATTCATCCATGATAAGTATTCAATTAACTGCGGAAATGAGAGGTAGATCTGTGTAGTGTAGTAGGTTTAGGTAGATCTGTTAATCTTGATCTTGCAATCAATGGTCAGGAAAGCGGGATATAAATGGTATGGGGAAAACAGAGTTACACAACATATGTTAGAACACAAATAGAAAAATGCAAGGGTGTATTTAAATTAATTTTAATTTATGAATTAAGTCGAAAAAGATGTTTTTTATGTTGTTTTTATATTTAAAAATCCAAAATTATTGATTTTCTTAAGTACTTTAAAATCCTTTTTGAAGTAAATTTAAATTATTTGAAAGCTTTTCACAATGTTTAGAAGACAATTTTTAACGAAATTTAATTTGCACATAGTATTACGTACTATATATTTTTATGTTTATTGTGCAAATTTTACTGTTTTCTTTTCGTGTTCATTTTCTGAGTCTGATGAGTCTGATTCATCAGATATTTGAAGTTTCATTGATCTTGTAATTCTTTTTGGCATTGTATTTTCTAATTTTCTATTTATTTTTGTGTTTTGTTGTTGGTCTGGTGTTAAGTCTGGAGAATCTTTGGTTGGTG
>NW_019398500.1:0-10508 GCF_000591075.1 Eurytemora carolleeae
AGATGTGAGTGAACAGAATAAGGAGGATCTTGTGGAAATCTGTGGCAGAATTGATCTTGGTATATAATTTTTTTTTGTTTGGGTGTGGGGGAAGAAATTCCTGACAAAGTTTTTAAAAATTTGTTTCCGACAATTTATTTTTGGAGTAACCAGAAATATAAATTACCATGTTTACTTTCTTTTAAGTAGCACCGTGGTTCTTTTTTTAAGTAAATACATACTTATTTGTTCGACATGAATGAGAAATGCATTTGAATTAATTATAATAAAAGTTAATGATTTAGGGGTTGTAGAAAAGTCTCTGCAAAACTTGGAGAATGTAGATGACTGTTATGAAGTTCAGGAGTTTGGGGCCAGTGCTCTAAGAAAAAAAACGAAGTCTTTTCGCTATTTCTCCAAGATCTTTGAACAATACGTAGGCAAGTAGTTTAGGCGATGTTCATGTGTATTGACTTTGTTGATTTTGTTTTAATATTTTTTAAATTTTTGCATAAAAATGTTAAGTGTTATTTCGGTATGATATCCAAATACTTAAGTTCACAGGCACACTCAAATATTGTACTCTTAACACTTAGAAACCATAGAATATTTTTTTTTAATCGATTGCTTCTTTAACCCTTTCCTTTATATGTATTAAAAATATATTGTTGGTATCCTTCTTTCATTCTCCAGCCTTGAAATTTATTGAACTATCATCTCCATGTGCTTTTGTTTTTCTCTTTCTTATCTTTTTTTAATTTACTCTTTCCTTCCTTTTCCTTTGTTGAATTTCCTTCATTTTTATTTTTATTTTTATCCCTTTTTCTCCTCGTTTTTAAATGTAAAGTTTTCTTTGTCCTTTTCTTTTTTTCTTTTTCTTATGTTTTAGTGTATTTATTAATATTCTTATTTCTATGTTAAAAACAAATATATATTTGGCATCCTTCTTTGATTTTTCTTCCTTGAAATTTATTCAACTATTATCTCCAAGTGTTTTTTTTTCCTCTTTGTTTTCTTTAATATTTTAGTCTTTCTTTCATGTTCTTTTAAATTTCCTTCCTTTCATATTTATTTTTATTTTACTCACTTATCTCCTTTTTATCCTCCTTCCATGTACATTTTTCTTTTTCTAACATTCTTTTTCTAACGCAAGTGTATTTTTCTCTACTTCTCCCCACATTATCTCCTATTCTTTTTCAATGTTGAAGTGTTTTCTTCCCTTAAATTCCGTTATACTTCTCTCTCTTCCCCCCCTCCACATTTGTGTCCTTTTATTTTTTTTTTAATTTTCTTTTTTACTCTGTCCCCCCTTATTCTTTTTTTTGAAATACATCCTTTTTTAATTAAACTCATTTCTCCTACTCGATATTCTTCTCCTTTTATTCTTTCTTATTTTTCTTTCTGTAGTTTACATTTTTTCTTATTCCTTGCTCCATTTATGTGTTTGTTTTGTTTATTCTTCTCCTCCCAAGGAGTTGGCCCCCCCCCACACCCTAAGAAGTTTAAGTTAAAGTAAAGAAAACAATACAGTACGGAAATGTAATGATAAATAGATATGGTTCTTAACTGCTATGCGTACAACATGTGTGTTTGTAAACTTAGTTATTTGGGTAATTAGATATTCGTGTTTAATGGCATTAATTCAAAATAGGTTTTAATTATGGTTATCTTGAATAATATAATACCTGGGATAGATGTATGTGGGAGTGATGATGAGGAGTCTCAAAACCCATACAAATGCAAAGAACTTATGAACTATTTCCTCTCTGAATATCTTGGTAAAATTTTTTTCTACAAAGTAAGAGTGGAATTAAGTAATAGCAGTCATTTTTCACTTCATAAATTGAATTATTAGTTAATCCTAAGATATAATCCTACGTAAAGGTATAAACTTTTCACATGAAATAACTACCCCTCCTTGAATTTCTGAAATTTCAGTCTAAAGTTATCCTTTTTTTTAAATATTAAAGGGAGTTACTTGTTTCGTATTAGGCGACGAAAAAAAATGTTAAAGTAATACTGTAAATTGATAAAATGTTTAGTAAGATATTTCGTCAAAAAGTTTGTTGATAAATCAATGTTGGAATCAATCATTTACTTTTCATCATAATATTGAATTTTTTTCAATGAATTTGTTCGCAGATTTCTATATATTCATCAAATTTTTTTTTTTTTTCATTAAAAATTCCAGAAAATTTGCAGAAGATCTTTGTGAAAAATGAGAGATTATAGAAACTAATAATTGATCAAGTTTATGTATTTTCGAAGATAACATTAAATTTATATTTTCTCCACATGCCTCAAACAACAAAATAGTTGACTTAAGATTTTTTTCTTCGCATTTTTGGTCGTCGTAATTTGATAATTCAAAAGAAACCAACTGTGAAAACGTATTCCAAAAAAAAATTGTTTTTAAAATTTGACTTTGTAATCAAACTCAGTGATGTTACATCGTACAAACATTTTATATGTCTCAAATTAATCCTTAAGAATTTGTCCACAACACTGCATACTCAGTTTAATTACCATACATAGCCCATCACTCCCTTTAAGCACTTCTTTGGGATAAAGATATAATCAGTTCAATAGATTTTTCATCATCAAAAAACATTGTGAGATTTTGACCAAAAAGTACAAAAAATTAATAATGAGATATTTTAATTTATGTTTGATCTTTCGTATTTTCTTTAAAATTTAAATATAAAAATTAAGGACTCCTTCCGTTTTTCACACTGGCTGTATTTGGAGAAGATTCGCAGTTGAATTATCCTACAAGCACCCAAGTGGAGCTTTACTGGCGGTTCATGAAACAAAATGTTTTTTATAAGCAGAATGTCAAGGTAACATTTAATATTTTTTGGGGGTTTTGGGGTTGGTATGGGGGACGGATATAACGAGAAAACATTTGCTTGAGTATTTGAAGATAAAACTGTGGATGCGATTTTAAAAAGAACACTATTTAAAATATATATCCCCTTTTTGAAACGTATTGCAAAAGATTAGTGCAGGATAAAGTTGTATTTTGGCATGATTCATTACTACCTTCATGTATTCTACTCAAAGATTTTGAAGACTTGAAAGACTTAGTAGACTTGAATTTTTAAATTCCTTTGTCAACTAAAAACTAGCTGATTGTTAATAAGATTTATAGAACAAGAGTTTTATATCGCCCTTTATTTTCTGATTATTTATTGTAAAATTATTTTTTTTTCATGAAAGTATTTTAAATGTCATTTTGTCTTAAATAATTATTAAGATGCTACCAATGTTTAAATTATTTTTAATTCTTTGTTATTGGCATTATTGTTATATAAAAACAATATGCTTTCTGAGAATACAGTTTTTAGAATGTATTTATTTGAAATTAATTTAGTTCTATCTGTAATTTCATTGATTTGTCACATTTTCTCCATCAAAATGTATGTCCTAAATTTCTTTTTCTATGGTGTCTCAAAATAATAATATTATTTAGTTATTTTAGATTATCATTTTAATGCATATTGTTTATATTAGAAAACTTGGTTTAGTTTAACTATTTCAATATTTTAGGATGTCAAGACAGCGGACTACTTTGGTAGAGTTCAGGCCTTTAACAGGGATACTTCACAAATCATTTTTTATTTGTTTTACTTTTAATTCAGATTATTTTCAAACTTAATCCCGATTGGCCTATTTTTATCTATTCTAGATGCGAGTGGGGTAATGTTCTTACCCTTACAGTAGAGAAAGGAAAAAGATATAATCCTTGGCTAGAAATATATCATTTTTGTAAAGCTGTGTATTTTGTCTATACTTTTTTTCTGTAATGAAAAGTTTATTTTACACACAATCTAGTTAAAGTAGTTAAACAAAAATTAGTTTTGTGAATTTATTCTGAAATATTTAATTATTCAATTTCATCGATTTGTGATAGGAGCAAGATTCGGGAACAAATTTCAAAAGAGAAGCAGGAGAAGAAGATGAAGAAGCAAAGGAAGCAAAGGAAGCAACAGAGATACGAAGATACAGAGGAGGATGAAGTAGAGGAGGAGGAGGAGGCGTGGACCGCGAAGGTATGTACCAAATGACAGTCATTCCGAATGTATCTTAAGTACTGAAAACTCACTGTATTTTTGTCTTCTCTACCTAGGGTTTAAACCAGGTTTATTTAACGCTAGATTTTACACTTGATTACCCATTTTTTGAGAAATAAGGTTAGAGGTTAATATAAGTGACTGGTGGAGCAGTCACTGAACTATTTCACATATATTTACAATGGTTAGGGAACTATTTGAATACTACTTTATTTTGTTACAAGTATATAGAAAAGAATGATAAAACTGTTACTAACATAAAAAGGACAAAAAGAGAAATAGATAAAAAATGGATTAAAACAAAGTAATTATTTCAGTAAGTTAACAAATTAGAAACTTAATAATAAGTAATGAATGTGTAAATGGAACTAGATTACATCAAATAATATAATAACAATTTTTTTAGAAAATTCCTGCTAAGAAGGTCAAGAGAAACTCGCATCTTGGTGTGACGTTCAGATTCTGAGACAGGAGATGTATTATTTATGAATGGTTCTACAATCTATATCCACAATTAACAAGTACTGATTTGATTTGAGTTCATGAATCTATTAGCACCCAATTTGTTTATCGATAACCACAATTTTGAACTGTTGGATAAAATTGTTTAAAACATTAATTAGTTTGATATTTGTTTAATTTTCTTTTTACATTTTTGTGTATTTTGGTTTTGGTTCAATGTAAAGATATTTAAGAATTAAACTCTTTTGTAAATTGCGATAATTTCTTTTTATGGATACTATAGGAATGCCTAATATTTTTTTAGTGATACTGAAAGAATGGCTAAATATAAAAGATGTAAACAATGTAAGGTCTTCCACGAAAGAAAGGAACAATGTTGTCGTGACAATAGTGTTACTATAAGAGATATAGGAAAGTCTTTGGGCGATGATGATACTTATAAAGATGTAAATGAACCCTTGGGTCGTGATATTGTTTTAGAATCCTCAGGCCGTGATATTCCAGTGGAAGATTTAAATGAACCTTTAGGCTGTGAAATTTCTCAAGAAACTGCAGGCGGTTATATTCATCTAGAAGATTTAAATGAACCACTAAACCCTGATATTCCTGGAGAAGATGCAAATAAATCCTCAGATCGTGATAGATCTGTAGAAGGCCCTGATATTTCTGTAGAAGATAATGAACCCACAGGCTGTGATATTTCTGTAGAAGATAATGAACCCACAGGCTGTGATATTTCTGTAGAAGATAATGAACCCACAGGCTGTGATATTTCTGTAGAAGATAATGAACCCACAGGCTGTGATATTTCTGTAGAAGCTAATGAACCCACAGGCTGTGATATTTCTGGTCGTTATCATAGTCTTTTTGGAAAGGATAAAGTGAAGCAAATATCCACCCCCGATGATCCAGAACATGAACTTCTAAACACAATTTGCGATGAATGTTCATTTAGTTTTGCTAATAAGGTACAAGTTTGAGTATAATTTAAAATATCGTATATTCTTTTTCTGAAGACCGATCATGTCAATAATTTAAATGTGCCTTAATCAGAATAACTAAAGGAGACGAATTGGTTATAAACCAATTTTCTTTTCAGGTCTCACGTAAAAATATTTGTTTAAGTTAAATCAAATTCAAGATTGAATTAACCTTTTGCCACTTGAATGGAAGGACACTTTAAGTTTCGTTAAAAGTCGGTTCAATTATAAATGTATTCATTTTAGGCGAGTTTAAAGAGACACATAAAGCGGGCCCATTCAAAGATACCTAGAGAAAGATTTGAATGTCCTACATGCAGGTTTAGTTTGTCATATAGTTCAAAGATATTGGTGCAACAAGGATAAAGGTGTATTTTTTGGCTGATTCGTTTTTTGTTTAAATATTAGAAATAGACTTTTAAAGTGTTATTTTTTGGAGGGGGGGGGGGGGGATCTACAAACCTAAATTTTTAGAAAAGAGTTGGTAAACCCTTATTCAACTTTTTTTTTGAAACAGCCTAATGTGTACATTGAAGATTTCTTTACAAAAAGGGGATGGGGGAAGGAGAAAAATTAAACCATTTTATTGCATCAAAACATAAAACTAAAGTTAGATTTATGCTTAATATGAATTTAGATGCTTATTTTATTTTTTTATTTTCTGTTCTTCATGTAATTAATGTTTAGCGAGGGAGGGAACCCTCGGACGCCATGAGCCTCCGCTATACAGACACTAGCCTCCCAGAGTTGCTGGGCAGACCAAGCCTCCGCTTTGCATAAATGAGCATGCGCAACAACATCAAAATGTGCCTGTGTAATACAGGATGGTTTTTAAACTTGTGTTTTAAGTTTAAATATAAGATTTTTTGGAATTTTTTAGACATAGTGGCATAAGAGGCTTCTCAAAGATGAGAAGTATTTATTAATTATCATAAATAGTACCTAATTATGACTAATAAAGTGGGATCTAAAACTTTGAACATTTTTTATTTTACAAGAAACGGAAAATATTTAGAAAAAAAATTTGAATTGAATATCATTTCATCTGTTATAATCTTTGATTTAGCGATACCTTTTTCTAAAGTTCAAATTAAATCTAAAATCTTGGTATTTATTATTTAAATCTTAACATTTTTAAAAAGGGTATTGTTTAAATCAAAGATTAATAAAAAAAAAACAATGTTTTAATATAAATCTTGTAAATCACTTTGAGTCCATATATTGTATGATTGTAATCATGACAATCAATGAACAACTCTAATCTTAAGTAAAATTCCATGCCACTACGTCAAAAAGAAACTGTTAAAAGTTTTCATCACTGATAAAAACCAAGATTTAAAAAAACTGTGCTGTATGGTGGAGGCACGTTTACTGCATAGCGCACGCACAGTCTGCATAGCGCACGCACAGTCTGCATAGCCGAGGCTTTATCTGCATAGTGGAGGCTAGGTCTGCCTAGGGAATCTGGGAGGCTCGATGTCTGCATAGCAGAGGCTCATGGCGTCTAGGGGTCTCCTCCCTAGTCTAGCTTTTATAAAGTGTTAACAAAATGTTCACAATATGATATTGATTTATTTTTAGACATTGTACGGCATAATGAATTATCTGAATACATATTGTTAGGATGAAAGTATATGAGGACAGTTTGAGGAGACATTTGTTGAAATGCGCAGTAAAAACTAATAAAGTAAGTAACTTGTTAAGACATTTACAAAAAAGAAATTTCATAGATGGACATTTCATATACTACAATAGCATAGATTGTTTAAATCAGAACTAAATTCTTCATATGTACGGTAATATTGACAACATTCAGGACTTGCCACAATGTTTCTGAATTTCTTCGACCCATGCTTAATAGATTAATGTGAGGAAAATGTCTTCTGAAATCTTCTATTACAACATTAATACAAAAAATACGGTTTGCAAGAGATTTAAGGTTTTTTTAACATTTGATAAGATTACAAAATGTTGTATGGAAGTGCAATCGCAGCGAAATATAGTTTACTTGGAAGACATACATCTCAAGTTGTAATCTTTAGGATAGAGAGAGAACTGAGAATTCGAAGATTAAAGAAGTACACCAGGCATTTATCTTTAAACTGATAACTAAAGTAAGAACGATTACATTTGAAAACTTACCTTCATAAAATAGACTTTTATTAAAGTCATTTTTGTTCTTTTCAGAAAACTGTTTAAGTGAATTTTCTTTGTTGTTGGTGGTGCATACTTTTGGAATTGACTTTTAACAAAACAAATTTGATAATTTCCAGCTGGATATTATTTACAAAACTTTGAAAGAGATTTAACTTAAAAGAAAGCCAAGACAAATTTCTTAAAATGGATGGTCATTTAAAATAATGTTGACAGTACTTATAAACAAAAAATAAATAGATTTAAAAGTTTAAAAGTGGATAGTAAGATAAGATCACTTTATTTTCCAAAACCATCATTACTGCCTAGTCTATCATTATCAATGAAAATGAATAAATGTATTTTAGGATTTTGAGCCATCTAGCTTATTTACATTTTTTGTTAAAAATGACACTGGTGAGCCCTTAAATATATATAACTAAGTCATTAAAAAGTGTTTTTATTTTGATATTCTAATTCAATTAATGGAATATGTTAATGTGTAATGTTTTTGTTCATTACTAATATGATGATTTAAAATTAAGAAATATCTAACCCTTTTAATTTTTAAGCCAATGTAAAAATTCGCCCTATGTCTGGCCTATTTGATATGGGGGGGGGGGGGGCNNNNTCAAATTGAATTTTAAGAACCTCAACAACTAGAAAAGATTTAAATAATGCTTTATGCATGACAAAGAAAAGGTAGGAACCCAGGAATACAGTAGCAGCAACGAATCCAGTGTTATTGGTTAAACACTAGATTCTTGGCTGCTTCTGTATTCCCTGGGTTCCTAGCTTTTGTTTGATACGCATAAAGCCATAGTTTAAACATTTTTTATTTTGTACTGCCATTTTAGGTCATTAGAGTTCATTAGAGGTCATTAGAAGGTTAATGACTGGATTTTTGCTACTATTGTATTCCCTGGGTTCCTAGCTTTCATTTGATCAGCATAAATCCATAGTTAAAAATATTTTTATTTTGTAGGTCATTTTAGGTCATTAGAGGTCGTTAGAGGTTATTAGATGGTTAGACACTTGATTCGTTCCTGCTGCTGGATTCCTTGGGTTCCTATTTTTCTTTTTGATTTTTCTTTTTGATATGCATAAAGCCATAGTTAAAATATTTTCAATTTGTTAAGGTCAATACAGGTCATTAAAATTCAATTTTATTTTATTTTAGGAATTTTGATCAATAATTAGGCGTGCAGCCAAAAATTTGAAAGATTTAAACCAGAAATGAAAGCAAGCCACCCTCACACTTAAATTAAATAGGACATTTCCACCATTCTTTTTAGTTAATTTTATAGGAGAAAGTGATTCAGAGGAGATTGATATGGTATATAATGTGTCTCTGCCTTGTGCCACAGTGCTGCAATTGGAGGTGGCTAAACCCCCATCACCCGTCCATACAGAAATAGCTCATTTACAGGTTGAATTTTAAAGATTGAAAATAGTCAAAAAAAATTTTGTAAGGTTATAAGGAAAAACGTGTTATTTTTTTTGTAACAAAGTTTTAAGCCTTTTATTTTTCTTAGTCATTATATTAAATATTAAATCAAAGAATAAAACTTTATTACATGAAGATTTTATATAGACCTTATGACAATGACTAATTACATAAAGATTTTAGATATACCTTATGACAATGACGTAGTATTTATAAGAGGCAAAGTTTGGGGAACAATAGTCAATTTAAAAAATTTTCTGCGACATGTAAAGGAAGTTTACAGTTACATGTTTATTGTGAATTATAATGCTTATTGTTTAATAGGATGAAATTCCAATCACCGAAGTGCCAGAAAGTCTTAATGTGGATTTAGGTAATAAAACTAAAGACATATTCACAGTAAATAGACACAAAATCAAAATACAGGCCCCACACCCTCATAAATTTTAGAAATACTTTTAATTACATGCAATTTTTATATTTCCTCACTTTTGTCCAGATTTTAAGAGTTAAATGTAATAGCCAATTTTTCAGTGACACAGCTGTCAACAGACACAATGAATCTGTTAAGAGTTGAGGTATGTAAACAAATATTTTTAACTTGTATTTTAACATTTATCCTGAATGTTGGGTTATGAGTGGAAATGGTGTTATGTGGGGTGGGTTGGAGAGTGCATGACACCAGAGCTGAAAACTTTAGAATGTGATATCCTTAATCCTGATATGTTAATTAATCTGGAGATTAAATTCATGAGGAGAACAAGGAATATTTATTCTGGAGATTAAGAAAAAGAGTGGATCAAGCATTAATCCTGATATCCAATATTCTGAAGTTCCCAGCTCAGTTCTTGTTAGATCACTGAAGTTAAGCACACTACAGCCAGTAATTGGATTGGTGTCCAGACTGGTTTTTAAGGGTTCGATTGCCGTACTCCACACAAGCCTGTGGTTTAAAAAACATCTGAAGCCGACATATGGTTAAGCAGTTACGACCACCTGACGGAAGTAGGAGGACAGAGGGATGGCTGTCAACAATTCTCAGAGCTAAAGGGTTCGTGCTTTTTACTCAACTAGAAAGAAGCTTTAAGTAAATTGATCCAAGTGAATGATGATAAAAAGAGGAATGGTGGAAGAGTAGGGAGAGTCTATGGTTGCCAGCTGGGGGTATCCGATCCGGGTCTAGAGATGTTAGGTAGCAATGAGTGTGATGTTTCCTATCAGTATGGCAACCGGGCTTCATTCCAATATATCAGAATATTTCCTGCACTCTATTATTCTCCGGCCTAAAAACCCCTTAGGCCGGCATCGGGAATCTTGTCAACCTCCTTTTCAGTATGAATGAAGCGTGGATGAATGAATGTGCTGCTAGATTACAACCCCTGGTAGATCAATATAAAAACCCAGACAACACCAAACTCTCATAGTATAAAAATT
>NW_019398501.1:0-16135 GCF_000591075.1 Eurytemora carolleeae
TCCCCCTTGTCCCATATTTCATATGAGTCTTGTAACTAATGAAGAAAACCTCCATAACTTTCATCTGTTCAAATTTTCCACCAATGAGAGACGAGATTGATAATCCGACCAATAGGAAGCCAGAATCCTGATGCAGTTTATCCCCCTAGGTCTGGGAGTATAATTCTACATTACTCCGCTACGTCTGGCCGACTCCAAAGAATTATTTCAGCGTGATTATAAATGATAAACTTTGATATTTTGATACATCATCCCGTGAATTAACTCTAAAAATTAAAATGTAATTAAAAAATATTTGTATCGAAATTGTGCAATTAAATTTTGTTTATTTGTCACATGGCAGGTTATAGCTCCTTAGCTCTTGAAATCATATAAAAACTGTGTTAATTGAAAAAACAATTAAACAAATCAAATCTTGAAATCTACGAAGAATTTGATCTATTTCTATGTACTTATAATTCTTAAATGTTTGCGTTTCACTATTTATTTAGAAATCTGTTAAAAATAATTTACTTGTTTCAGTCTTTGATCCTCTTCTCTGGTCTTTTACTTCATTCTGATAGTCTTTGATTGTCTCCAATGGTTTTTTACTTTATTCTGATGGTCTTTGATGATCATTTCCTCTGGTCTTTTACTTCATTCTGATAGTATTTGATTATCTCCCATGGTCTTTTACTTATTGCTGATAGTCTTTGATTATCTTTTAAAGTCTCTGCTTCTGCTAGTCATTCTTTATACTATACACCTTTTTCTTATGACAGTCTTTAACTTAATCTAACATCTAGACTTTTTCTGCAAAAGTCTTTTCTTACCTTGTATTGTTTATGCGGTGTATTTTTTCCGCATTTTCAAAAATTATTTCTTTTACCGAGTATGTATTTGAACTAAACGGTTTTTATCAAAAATGTTGAAGATATCGTTATCTTTATTCGATCTTATAATGTCCTCCGTTGCATCTGTAGTAAGAAATCTAAAAGTAATTTTTACAGTTAACCCCGCACTTAAAGAAACCATTTGTATCATTCAAAACTGTTAAGGCACTCTATAAGGATACGTTAGTATATATATATCTGTACATACAGGATATCCAAATATATAAATCACTCATGAAGGGATTTAAGCCTTGTCACAAACTCAAACTTTTTACTCCCTATATCTTTGCAACCTGATGTTGTATCTATGGTCTACGACATTGTATAAAGTATAAGGATTAGAAAATCAGAATTTGTTATTAAGACTCAATTCAATTTTATCCAGAACGACAGCTTTGCAAAAAGAATCCTCTAATAGTAGTTTAAAAAAAATTAAATGTTTACAACTTTTATCTTCAATCTTATCTGTTTGATTCTTTCTTTTTTTGTTACAGGAAAGTGTTTTTTCTGTTACACCCTGTATATAGGGTTAGCTCTGTTACACAATGTATATAGGGTCAGCTCTGTTACACCCTGTATATAGGGTTAACTCTGTCACACCCTGTATATAAGATTAGCTCTGTTACACCCTGTATATAGGATTAAAATGTTGAAGATATCGTTATCTTTATTCGATCTTATAATGTCCTCCGTTGCATCTGTAGTAAGAAATCTAAAAGTAATTTTTACAGTTAACCCCCCACTTAAAGTAACCATTTGTATCATTCAAAACTGTTAAGGCACTCCTGTATGCCGAGTCCATTAGCGCCTGATCCAATCAGGGTTCAGTCATGTGTTTGATGTCTATTCTGAACCAATAGAAATAGTATGGCGGTAACATCTATCTTTCTATCTATCTCATTATTCAATTAGAGATATGAATCCTTCAATCAGCGCTATCAGTAATATTTACTTCTACTGAAACTAATGTGAAGGGTGCCGTTGTGAATCAGGCATGCAACTAAAGAGGGTCGCTTAAAATTACGTCTCTAAGTTAGTCCTTTTGAGGGTAATATAACCAGTTTCAAGCTTAAAGCTTGTTTATTATATAATCTAGAATTTGCAGTGTCAAGCTAGCACCGTAAACCCGACACCAATAAAACAATTATTGTAAAACTCGGCAAATTTGCAAGAATGCAACAATGCTTAAAACTGCAATCTGAAAACTAAAAATTGAAATTGTTGAAACTTCATAAATTAGGATTAAAAGAGTCGTTAAAGGGTTACACACACAAGATGAGAATTTAAAGATGACTGTTAAAACTTCATTTGACTTGTATCCAACTTCTTTGAGGCAAATCGGTCTAGGGTTCATGAGTTACGATCTGACAATAAACAAACAAAAAGACAAACACAGCTAAATTATTATCTTTACATACAGGGTTACTCACAAAGGATGAGACTTCAGAGACGACTGTGCTGAATTTAAACTGTCTGTTTCCTTATTATTAAGTTTCCCTGTAATTTCCCTGCAACTGTAAATTGATTGCTTTCTTTGCCTAATTATTTACTAAACCATGAAATACAATATTTAAGGCAAAAGACATAATCAAACCTTTAAATTGTCATATTTTAAAAGAATTAGTTCGTCTTTACAGTCTTATCCTTTGTGGGTAACCCTGCATTTATATGTTTAGAAGAAATAGAAATATTATAAAATACAGGAATTTACAAAAAATACCATTTGTAAATTTAGTGTAAAATACTAGAAAATATGTTGTGTTTTCAATTTATTTGATTTGAGATGATCACTATTAATGAATAGAATTGAGATGATCACTATTAATGAATAGAATTGAGATGATCACTATATTAATGAATAGAATTGAGATGATCACTATATTAATGAATAGAATTGAGATGATCACTATATTAATGAATAGAATTGAGATGATCACTATATTAATGAATAGAATTGAGATGATCACTATATTAATGAATAGAATTGAGATGATCACTATATTAATGAATAGAATTGAGATGATCACTATATTAATGAATAGAATTGAGATGATCACTATATTAATGAATAGAATTGAGATGATCACTATATTAATGAATAGAATTGAGATGATCACTATATTAATGAATAGAATTGAGATGATCACTATATTAATGAATAGAATTGAGATGATCACTATATTAATGAATAGAATTGAGATGATCACTATATTAATGAATAGAATTGAGATGATCACTATATTAATGAATAGAATTGAGATGATCACTATATTAATGAATAGAATTGAGATGATCACTATATTAATGAATAGAATTGAGATGATCACTATATTAATGAATAGAATTGAGATGATCACTATATTAATGAATAGAATTGAGATGATCACTATATTAATGAATAGAATTGAGATGATCACTATATTAATGAATAGAATTGAGATGATCACTATATTAATGAATAGAATTGAGATGATCACTATATTAATGAATAGAATTGAGATGATCACTATATTAATGAATAGAATTGAGATGATCACTATATTAATGAATAGAATTGAGATGATCACTATATTAATGAATAGAATTGAGATGATCACTATATTAATGAATAGAATTGAGATGATCACTATATTAATGAATAGAATTGAGATGATCACTATATTAATGAATAGAATTGAGATGATCACTATATTAATGAATAGAAGAAAAAACATTATTTTTTTGTTTTCTAAATAATACAAAAGTCAGTAGCTAGATAACGATTGTAAAAATGAAAATGCAGTTTTAAAAAAAATCTTATTTCTTATTTTTAGAACTTTATTTGTTTTGTTTTTACACTTAGATTTTGAAAATCAGAAACATTTAAACTAACAAACCATTTTTTTGGTGGAAATTCAAATTAGATTCATCAAGATAAACTTGTAGAGGGACTTTTTTTAAATTTCAAGAGTTCCGAAAAGTAAAATATTCTAAGGTTAAATTAAGTCTTTTGTCTAAAAGTGTTGTCTTTTAATATACAAATTCCGTACAGTCATCTCTGAAGTCTCATCCTTTGTGGGTAACCCTGTATAAAACAAATAGAAAGAAGATTTTCAGTGTTATTGGTGTCATATAGACATTGCTCTATAAATGTGCAAATGTATGTCTGGTAAAATTAAAAATAAAAAATAAAAATGGTTTAAAAATAATCTTTTAAATTATTGAAGACAAATCTCGACAAAAAATAATCCTCTATTCTCTGCTCCCCTGAAGAACGTAGAACTTATGAACCAAACCTTTGACGTTTATTGCCAAAATTGCAGCAACCCCGCCGTGTGGAGGGGGGTCATTTTTGCAAATAAATTCGCAAAAATATTCGCTGGTCCCAGACCCTGAAGAGGGTTTAAGTGGGGGCTAGGATGGGAACAAACGAGGCCGAAATTAATGCTTTGAACTCATGTGAAAATGTTTTATTTTTCCGTTGTAAAATTATTCTTCGTTTTCTTTCTTTTTCTCTTCTTTGTATTTTTAGGTCTTATTTAATTCTTATCTTTATCTTTTTTGATATCTAGGTATATTTGGATATTTATGGAAACATTTTCAATTGTCGACATGTTTTATTTTGCTGTTACAGTAAACAAAGAAGCTGGAGAACAACTACAGATATAAATGCTAGAAAATTTTTTGTTGTGAGGTACTTGAAATTTAAAAGATGTGCAAAGTAAACATATATAATTGGTATAACTATAGCTTCTTTTAAGCAATCATTTTTCTAGCAAATATACCTGCAGTTGTAAGTAACACTGCATTAAATTTTCTCTCATTTTAAGCATGCAAATGTGTAGACACAATTTATTAGAGCTTTAGTGCTTTATTCAATGGTATTTAACGAGTCGTACAAAATCCGATGCTTTTTTTTGTAATTTTCTTAGTTTGTTCACATTTTTTTCTCTCTTAATTTTGCAAAGTTTTCTGACAGATTTTTTTATATCCTTTTTTGTATTGGTATTTTTTCTTTCATATTTTATGA
Organism: Eurytemora carolleeae; assembly: GCF_000591075.1. NCBI lineage: Eukaryota > Metazoa > Arthropoda > Copepoda > Calanoida > Temoridae > Eurytemora > Eurytemora carolleeae. The sequence goes on from NW_019398501.1 coordinate 4,882, forward strand.
TTTTTTCCCCTCTTTTTTTAGATTTCATTTTTCATTTCATATTGTTGAATGTATGGGGTACAGCAGTACTTTGTACTAATAAATTAGTGAATCATTCATTAAAACTTCAAGATGGGGGAAAAATGAAATTAAATCAAATCTTTTCAATTCTAATTAGCATTACTGCATACATAAGTATTACACGAAAATAAAGGCACTGCATACAGTTTGTCCTTTGATCAATAAGATAAATCTTCTATATGTCAAATTAATGTAAAAACGTGTTCCTCTTGAAATTAACAGTGTAAACTTTATGTACAACTAACATCCTGGCTTATCGGAATATGCACTGTTAAAACAACACCCTCAGATATCGTAAAGTGCACTGTAAAAACCTCAAATGTTGTATTTTCTTTAAAACTTTGCAAATTGGGTCAGAAAGCATGAAAAACAAGATATTTGAAAGCATTAAAGACTTAAGTTTTATTGTCGCTCCGGATTAAGTTTATTTCCTCTTAATTTGAGGTTTACATCTTAACGCGTTAAGGTCAGATTTAATAAAAAGTAGTTGAAAAAGTTATGAACAATTCAACTATTCATTTACTCGACCACCTTTAATTATTCCTCCTTCCTAAACCTTAAGTTTATTTTAATTTTGTGACAGACCCCCACCTCCCTCCATTTCCAATTATAATTATCGTCAATGCATCTTCTTGCCATGCTTGGTGTCCCAAAAACGTAGTTCAAATTTTGCTGATTTAAAAACACTACTACTTACACCTATTCGAATGTTTACAACTTATAAGCTAACAGCTAACATTCGTCAAGATCTGAGGAACTTAACTCGAAATAAATAAACGGCATTTGCAATTTTTTTGACATGAATCCCAGTGTATCATTACAGTTGCAGTTACATCAATGTAATTAAATTCATGCACACATTCTTAGAACCAGGCAGTTAGGCCAGAATTGCAACTGATTGCATGTAGATTTCAGCGAAAAAATCTGCAAATACTGCCGCCAGGTAATGCCGCCAAAAGTTGCGAATTTTTTGCGCTGTAAAGTTGTAAACCATGTTCAGAGTTTAGACCAAAATATTGAAATGCATGAAGAATAAGAAGAAACGGTTTAAAACTAAGATATTTATTATTTTGTTATTTTATTATTATATTCCTGGTCTATTTTTCAAGGATAGATTTGCAAAAATTATTTTGGCAAAGTACTCAGTTTTGCGAAAAATGCTGAAGCAGACAGATCAGTGGGATGAAATATGCAAATGACATTTTTGCAGAAAGTGCATAGTTATGATGCTAAATAAAATCCAAGTTAGAAAGTAAAAGAAAGAGCTTATAGAAAAAAAGGTAAACCATTCTCATTTATCTTTTTTTAATTAGAACTTTTTCATGGTTTTAAATTTGATCTAAATTTTATCTCCAGTTTTAAAATCTGTATGTATGCTTTTGTGCATATTTGACACCTATCTCAACTTCTATTTACGATGTGTGAAAATTATTCATTCTAAAATTTAACCAGTTCTATCGTGGACTCCACCTTTTAATTTATACGCTTCTTTTCTACTCAATTAGTAACCCTTGCGGCTAGGGTCCTCCCTTTCAAACATTTTCGGAGTTCACTCCCTTTCAAACATTTTCTTCCCTTTAATAAAAATATGTGTATTCTCCCATTGATATAAGTATGTGTACCCTCCCTTTAATATAAATATGTGTATTCTCCCATTTATATAAGTATGTGTACCCTCCCTTTAATATAAATATGTGTATTCTCCCTTTTATATAAATATGCGTATTCTCCCTTTAATATAAGTATGTGTACCCTCCCTTTAATATAAATATGTGTATTCTCCCATTTATATAAGTATGTGTACCCTCCCTTTAATATAAATATGTGTATTCTCCCTTTTATATAAATATGCGTATTCTCCCTTTAATATAAATATGTGTATTCTCCCTTTAATATAATTATGTGTATTCACCCATTAATATAATTATGTGTATTCTCCCTTTAATAAAAGTATGTGTATTCTCCTTTTAATATGAATATGTGTACCCTCCCTTTAATAAAAGTATGTGTATTCTCCCTCCCTTTAATAAAAGTATGTGTATTCTCCCATTAATATAAGTATGTGTACCCTCCCTTTAATAAAAGTATGTGTATTCTCCCATTAATATAAGTATGTGTATTCTCCCTTTAATATAAGTATGTGTATTCTCCTTTTAATATGAATATGTGTACCCTCCCTTTAATATAAATATGTGTATTCTTCCTTTAATATAAGTATGTGTATCTTCTACCTTAATATAAGTATGTGTATTCTCCCTTTAATATGAATATGTGTATTATCCCTTTGATATAAATATGTGCATTCTCCCCCTTTAATATAAATATGTGTACCCTCCCTTTGATGTAAATATGTGTATTCTCCCTTTAATATAAGTATGTGTATTCTCCCTTTAATATGAATATGTGTACCCTTCCTTTAATATAAGTATGTGTAATCTCCCTTTAATATAAATATGTGTATTCTCCCTTTAATATAAATATGTGTATTCTACCTTAATATAATTGTGTGTATTCTCCCTTTAATATAAATATGTGTATTCTCCCTTTAATATAAATATATGTATTCTCCCTTTAATATAAGTATGTGTATTCTCCCTTTAATATAAATATGTGTTTTCTCCCTTTAATATAAGTATGTGTATCTTCTACCTTAATATATGTATGTGTATTCTCCCTTTAATATGAATATGTGCATTCTCCCTTTAATATAAATATGTGTACCCTCCCTTTGATATAAATATGTGTATTCTCCCTTTAATATAAGTATGTGTATTCTCCCTTTCATATAAATATGTGTACCCTCCCTTTAATATAAGTATGTGTATTCTCCCTTTAATATAAATATGTGTATTCTCCCTTTAATATAAATATGTGTATTCTCCCTTTAAATGGATAATTTAAAGTTTCCCTTTAAAGATGCATATACTATACATGGTTTAACACTCCTTAAACAATTATAGATAATAAATTTACAGCCAGTTTTATGGGAATGAAATCTTTGAATGTACTATCATAGAAAACATTCAAGACGGATAAAAAAATGTCTTGAACCCCTTTGTTTGAAACGTTTTTCTCTTTACAGTCATTTCCTATTTTATTTAAAATACTATTGGTCATTTTAATTTTTCTAAATTTCAATGTGCATTTGACATTTAACATGCTGCATTTTTTTTCAGTGGAATTTTTTATTTGAAAATTTAATGTTTTTAGTCAAGTGTGTCATTATTTTTGTTAATCTATTTTTCTTTAAAGATTTTTTCTTTTTCGATTAAACTTTTTATCATAATTTAAAACAAATTACAAATTTTTATTCTCTCCTCTTTTTACCAAACCTTGAATATCCTTTACTTCATGTGACACTCCTCCACTAAGCCCCTACTAGGCGAATATCTAGTTATTATAAGTATGCACGCTGAGGAAAACTTTCTAAACCAAAAATAATGAAAGTGAGGGAGCAAGGGAGGGATAAAAGAACTTCAAGCTGTTGTGTTCACAATGTAATAAACCCCTGCACTAAACTACATATCAACTTAGACACATTGCAAGGAACCCCAAAATCCTCTGTTGTTGGTAGATATTGTTTTTAGCGTCTTTCTAACAGGCAGCTGGCATAATATAACCTTCTAATTGCTTTGTGTCGTCAATGTTTGTGAGTAACCCTGTAGTATACCCTACTTCTGGCAGAGGCCCACGTAAGTCACGTGTGCATGCCGCGTTGAATTACAAGACAAAGAGAGAGCCTGTTCTAGCTGCGTCGCTCGGCCCCCCACGCCTGTATGCCGAGTCAAATAGCGTCAGATCCAACCAGGGTTGAGTCATGTGTTTGTTGTCTATTCTGAACCAATAGAATTTGCATGGCAGTATCATCTATCTTTCTATCTATCTCATCATCCAATTAGAGATGAATCCTTATATCGGGACTAAACAGTAAATGGAAATATTTACTTTTACTGAAATTATAGTGTCCCATGTCTGTCCTAGCCATAGCGCTCGGCCCAGAAAGTGTCTTAACCTAACCTAACCCTAAAATATATACTAATCTCTCTCTTCTTGTAATTCAACGGGGCAAGCGCACGTATCTTCCTTGGGCAACAACCTACTTAACTACATATGCATAATCTTATCTACAGACATGTACAAAATACATGTTTACAGGGGTTAATAATTTCCTGAAAACTCATTGTCATGTTTAGGCCGAATCGGGGAATAAGAATTAAATTTGCAAGTTGATGTTTAATTTTTAAGTTTTTAAAATTTGTTTAAACCCCTGCTAGCTATTTTAACTTTAAATATGATAATATCTTAAAGCTTATCCAAGCCGTGGACTATTATAAGCACTGTAGCCCCATATTATAGAAAAGGAGATTAGAATTTAAATTATTTTATAAAATCTTTAAAAATTATTTGTATGCTCTTATCATATTTGATTACAAAAATAAAAGATTGTTTAAATATAAATATATAAATAAAGATATAAGACATTTGATAAAAGCACAAAAATGTATAATCTAAATCGTTTTAGAATTTTTTAATACCATGGAAGAAGTTTTTTTAAATTTGAGAAGAAGTTCATGAAAATAAATTGAAACTGTTCTTGTGATTTTACGGTGTTATGAATTCACGAAAAAGAGTTTTAGGGCTTTCTTTAAGGTCAATTGCAGCAGCAGCGTGGATTGAAGCAAAAAGTTTGCAAATTTCTGTTAAGTTTAAGTATACCTCTCATAAACCGTTAAGAAGGAGGTGGATATTCTAGTCGTGGTGCTCGACCCCCTAGTCCAACCTAGCCGCAGCGCTCGACGCACTTCGCGCTCGGCCTAATCTAACCCTTGGAGAGTTGCCACTTGAGAAATTGCACATTATGAAAGTTTGGAAATTGATGTCACTTGCAGAAGTCGCCCTTGGGATAAGAGATAAATGATAAACGATAAGGGATAAGGGATAAGTGTGAAGAGATAAATGATAAAAGAAAGGGAGAATGGATAAGCGATAAAGAATGAAGGATGTGTGATAAATGAAAAATAAGGGATAAAGGATAGATGATAAGGAATAAGAGATAAGGGATGAAGGATAAGGGATAAGGCTAAAGGTAAAGGATAAGGGATAAGGGATAAGGAATAAGGGATTAAGGATAAGGGATAAGGAATACGGGATACGGGATAAAGGATAAAGGATAAAGGATAAAGGATAAAGGGTAAAGAATAAAGGATAAAGGATAAAGAATAAGGGATAAAGGATAAAGGGTAAAGGATAAAGGGTAAAGAATAAAGGATAAAGGATAAAGGATAACGGATAACGGATAAAGGGTAAAGGGTAAAGGATAACGGATAAAGGGTAAAGGATAAAGGGTAAAGGATAAAGGGTAAAGGATGAAGGATAAAGGATAAAGAATAAAGGATAAGGAATAAAGGATTTAAGGATAAAGGATAAAGGATAAGGATAAAGGATAAAGGATAAAGGACAAAAGATAAAGGATAAAGGATAAAGGATAACGGATAACGGATAACGGATAAAGGATAAAGGATAAAGGATAAAGGATAAAACATAAAGGATAAAGGATAAAGGATAAAGGATAAAGGATACAGGAATAAGGGACGACCATTAAGGGTGAAGGATGCAGAATAATGAAAGATGAAGAAAAAGGATAAAGAATGAAGGATAAAGAATAAAGGATGAAGAATGAAGGGTAAAGAATAAAGGATGAAGAATGAAGGATGAAGGATAAAGGGTAAAAGATATGAGATCATAAGGATAAAGGATAAAGGAGAATGTGTAAAGGATAAAGGAGAAAGGAGAATGGAGAAAGAAGGGAATAAGGATAAAGGATGAGATGAGTGCAGTAAGTACGAGTTTGAATGAGTTTTTAAATAAGAAGTTGATTTGATAATATACAGATAAGAAATAAGCGATGACAATTTTAGTGGTAAAAAAAATAATAATTTCTCGATAAAATATAGTATGTAAAATATAAAATATAGTATGTAAAATATAAAATATAGTATGTAAAATATAAAATATAGTATGTAAAATATAAAATATAGTATGTAAAACCTTTTTAAAAATACAAATTTGACATTGGCATTACCCAATGAACTAGAATGAGAAGGTCAAATTTATGTGACGTTCTGGTACGACTTTGTGACCTCTTCGCTTCTCTGGTGTTTGATTTTTATAGAAATATTCAGAGTATTTTTGTTTTTCTTAAAAGCTTTTCATTAAGAGGAGTTATGATTGAAAACCAACAAGATCAATCATATTGGACATATATCCTTAACAGTTAATTTTTGGAAATTTTTGGAAATCCATTACTTTTCGTATGTTTGCTTATCAACTTCTTATTACTTACGCTATAGAAGACACACTTGTATGCCGAGTCCATTAGCGCCTAATCCAATCAGGGTTCAGACATGTGATTGTTGTCTATTCTGAACCAATAGAAATTATATGGCGGTAACATCTATCTTTCTATCTATCGCATTATCCAATTAGAGATATGAATTCTTTAATCGGCGCTAAACAGTAAATGGAAATATTTACTTCTTCTGAAACTATAGTGAAGACAGTATCTAGAAGATAGTTAGGAAAAATTTGATTTCATCATGAATTAAGAACATTAGAAAATGTACGAATATGAATCCGTATTTTTATTTTCTTGTATCTATATCTTTATTTAATATAATATGTCAAAATACATATTTTTCTGAAAGCTTTGTGGGGCCCTTCAAGATTAATTTAAAAAGAAAAATGTTTGCAAAAATTTGTTTTCTAAACATTCTTGGTTAAGCCATTCCACATATGCAAGACGAGGGAGGAGTGGCTGCTCTCAGGACTTTAGAGTTGCTTCACTCTAGTATGCCGAGTCCATTAGCGCCTGATCCAATCATGTGTTTGGTGTCTATTCTGAACCAATAGAATTGCATGGCAGTATCATCTATCTTTCTATCTATCTCATTATACAATTACAGATGAATCCTTATATCGGCGCTATAAGAGTAAATGGGAATTTTTACTTCTACTGAAACTATAGTTGCTCCCAGGATTTTGGAGTAAAATGGGGAATTTTTTTTAAAAAGAGCCCTGCTTCCCCTTTTTACTATCTTTGTTAAGATATTTGGAGTGGAAATATCGCAAATTTCAGTCCAAGTAGCCTGTGGCGATCATATAGTTTTGATTAGCCAAACTGACAACATTTGGTTCAGCTTATACATGGAACATTATTAATAAATGTAAAAAAAAGATTTTTTTTTAGCTTGATACATAAAGGTTTTATTTAAGCTGGTCTAAAACATCTCAACATCTTTCCATATTTATCTTATTTTAAAAAAAAATTCAGAAAAATCAAATGTTTCGCCTAAAATCTGTAATTGATTGTGGCCATTAAAAATGCGTTTTTTACTCAACAGTTCCGGAATAAAAATTGTTGCCAAATTTAGAGCTTTTTGCATGGTGGGGTCTTTTGCTCAAATCATCAAAATTATTGAGATATCAGAATATCCCGCCTCTACTAACTCAGTCTCTTTTCTTCAATTTAAAAGCTGGGGTGTTACCTAACCATACCTGAGTTCTCAGGCATACTGCCTGAATGCCTTTTTTTAACCTTAAATCAGTAATTGGATTTCCACATTTGTTTAGCTGACATAGATTATAAACAGCCTCATGAATTTTTAAGACAGGGTCAACTTTGAAGTGTTCCAACGCCTTGGGCTTAGATTTTACCGTACTGACACCCTTATGCCTTATGTACATTATAGTACGGTAAAACACTTGTTGTTAGCTTTGGTTTTTATGAAGTAATTGGCAAAATTCTCATTAATTTTTGCTTTAGAGCGTGAGACCTTTGAATTACAGTGAGCTTTTAGCCTACGACAAAAGGAAGCAGATTGCAAAAGAAATTATGGACTACTTTTCCGCCTTAAAAGGAAATATTATCAGCTTGTCTTAAAACACTTAGATTTTCTTAATATTTTTTATCCGCTTTTCAAAATATATAATTTGTCATATTTCGGGAACTTTTTTTACATCTTTATATTTTAGTTTTGTTACTAAAATACAAAAGGTGTTCTTAAGAAAATGTTTGAGGTACATTAAAATCTAAAGAACTCAGAAAGTTAGTCATTAAATTTTTAGACAGCATTGACTTTAAAATGTCGCAACGCCTTGGTCTTTGGTTTTACCTCAAAAACTCACTTATACATTTGTGTAGCCCTAGATATATACATTCTGTAGCGCTTGTTTCTAGATAACGTTTAAAAGAAGTTATTGTCAAAATACTGCTCGGTGTTTGCGAGAGATGGTTTTTAATGGAATGAATAAGAATCTTATTTATTCAAATGTTTAAAATGCGTAATCTTTCAATCGGGTATGATTTTAATCTTGACATTCTAATTTAAAGAAAATGCAAAATATTGTTTATTGTATAAAATAAGACCAATATATAATCAAATGTTTAAAATGCGTAATCTTTTATCTGCATTTAGTTGAAAAACTAAAACTTGTATATACATAACAAAGAAACATTCCAACAATTGTTTGTTAACGTTTAAATTGCTATAATATCACAATTGCGTAACGTTAAAAAGCTTTAAACCAATTTAAATGTGTTTTTTTTTCTTAAGAAGATTTTGAAACAAAATAAGAATAATATAATTAAATGTTTGAAATGCTTAATCTTCTACGTTAATTGCGTATGTTTAAAAAAATCAATATATTGCCCAGATATACGTATCTCTGTGCGTGAAGGTATCTCTGTTTCTTTTCCTATTGGCTATAGAGTCATAAAAATGATAGAGTGTCTACTCCATTACAGTATGTTAATCCGTGAAGCAACCCACCAATCAGAGATCCGCTTGGGAGACTGAGCAGCGAATCAGAGCCCGAGTTGCGTAACAGTCCAGCCAATGAGCGGCCTGGGATTGATTAAGGGATGGAAGGGGATATTTGTAATGTCGTAAAATGTCTCTCCTGTCACTTTGTTGAGAGAGAACATAGACTCCTAAACTGAATAGATATTCCAACTAATCTTATACAGCGATCTTGTATTCTTAGAATCGGGGATTCGGAGAAAAGGTATTTTAAACATTTTTGTAAAGCCCATGAAAATATCAGACATTTTTTAAATTCAATAACACGACGTTGTTATCTCAAAATACATTTTTTATATATATCAAGTTTTTGCAAACTTCGAAAAACGTTCTGATGCTTTTTTAAATGAGTGCTGTTCCATAAACATTCGTTCTAAAACATTACTTCTTTATAATGGATGTATTCCATGCAGATGATTTTTTAACACAAAGATTTTGTTCTAAAGAAGGTTTTTATACACATCTCATTTTTTTCAAACTGTAAAATGGTCAATTCTATGAAGGAGTGCATATTATAATGATAACAAATGAAGTTTATGATAAAAGAACAAGTCTATGATAAGAAAAAGGAGTCCATGATATGAAAGGGAGTCTTCGGTTAAAGTTGGAGTCTATGATAAAATGAATTAATATATGATAAAAAGGGAGTCTTCGAAAGGAAGGAGTCTAATATATATGATATAAAGAAGGAGTTTATGATAAAAGAAGGAGTCTATGAAAAAAGAAGGAGTTTATGATAAAAAGAATGAGTTATGATAAAAAAGAAGTCTAGGATAAAAGAATGAGTTTATGATAAAAATAAGGAGTCAATGAGAAAAATTGGAATTTTCTGATAAAAAGAAGGAGTCTAGGAGAAAAAGAAGGATTCTTTGAGAAAAAGTGGGATTTTCCGATAAACGAAGAATTCTATAATAAAAAGAAGGAGTCTCTGAGAAAAAGAAGGATTCTACGATAAAAAGAAGGATTCTATGATAAAAAGAAGGATTCTATGATAAAAAGAAGGAGTCTCTGAGAAAAAGAAGGATTCTACGATAAAAAGAAGGATTCTATAATAACAAGAAGAAGTCTATGATAAAAAGAAGGAGTCTACGATATAAAGAAAGATTCTATGATAAAAAGAAAGAGGCTATGAGAAAAAGAAGGAGTCTATGATAAAAAGAAGGATTCTATGATAAAAAGAAGGAGTCTACGATATAAAGAAGGATTCTATGATAAAAAGAAAGAGGCTATGAGAAAAAGAAGGAGTCTACGATAAAAAGAAGGATTCTATGATAAAAAGAAGGAGTCTATGATAAAAAGAAGGAGTCTATGATAAAAAGAAGGATTCTATGATAAAAAGAAGGAGTCTACGATAAAAAGAAGGAGTCTATGATAAAAAGAAGGATTCTATGATAAAAAGAAGGAGTCTACGATAAAAAGAAGGAGTCTATGATAAAAAGAAGAAGTCTATGATAAAAAGAAGGAGTCTACGATAAAAAGATGTAGTCTATGATAAAAAGAAGGAGTCTACGATAAAAAGAAGGATTCTATGATAAAAAGAAGGAGTCTACAATAAAAAGAAGGATTCTATGATAAAAAGAAAGAGTCTATGAGAAAAAGATGGATTCTGTTATAAAAGAAGGAGTCTATGATAAAAGTAGGATTCTATGATAAAAAGATGGAGTCCAAGATAAAAAGAAAGATTCTATGATAGAAAGAGGGAGTTTACGATAAAAAGTAGGATTCTATGATAAAAAGAGGTATTTTCTTATAAAAAGAAGATGTCTACGATAAAAAGATGGAGTCTATGATAAAAAGAGGTATTTATGATAAAAAAAGGAGTCTAAGATAAAAAAGGAAAAATCAATATATGAATATCAATATATAATTAACTACAGACAGATGTGCATAAAAACTTTATTACCCTTAATTACTGCTTGAAGAGAACGGGTGCAAAATCTGCAGTTGCAAACTTGCAGTTCCATCGTTAGAAACATTTGCAAACGTCATATCTATAATTAGTTGAGTTGTCGGTAATGAAGTTATATTGGTCTGATAGTAATCATAATTAGGGTATTCACAAAATGTCAGACAAGTTCTACTCAAGCTGAACAAGCAATAAATGAGGGACTGATAGAAATCTAATTCATAAATTAATTAAAGGATTGTTTGAATCAAAGATATAAATCACAAAACCCTGGGAAACTTGCATTTTCATAACAAACTTGCCGCCAAAATGTTACAAGAATAGATTAAGGAATAAAAGGATAAAAAAGGGAAGAAGGAAAGGATAGAAGGATGGATATATAGACTTGTCGACAAACAGACCCATGGACAGATAAACAGATAAACAAATA